>NW_017205755.1:0-18456 GCF_001704415.2 Capra hircus
TGGGTGGGCTACAGTCCATGGGGTCGCAAGAGTCAGCAATAACTTAGGGACTGAACAACATCAACAACATATTTTACCACAATTAAAAACCTGCATAGTAGAATCGAATCTTTCAGAACCTGAAGGTAGCAGAGGAGCTGACACATGGCAGGGCCTCCATCTCTAATCTGGCCCTCCTTTCCCATTCCTCTTTTGATCCTGACTGGATGAATTTTTCCTTAGAGAAGTGCCTCAGACTTGTCATGAGTTCAGTGACTGGGGCTAGTGCTGTGACAGGGATTCCCCCCCCACCCTCCTGGCTTTATGGTAGGCTTAGGCTCCCTCTTCCCCAGGACCCCTGACCTGAAACTACAAATGGCTGTCACCCCACCTTATGTGAGGCTGCACAAGTTCTCCATCATTTCCTGAAGAGTTTCTGCTGGCCATCACATCTGTGTCATGGGGATCGAAGAGGGACGTATTCTGATTGCTGAGAACAGTGTGCTGATCACAGTAGTTCCCAAGTTCTTATTCGAGCACAGGAAGTATTTGTAAAGTTTTCTTAAACATTTTGGGTTTAATGACTTGAAATGTACACTCGATGGAAGCAAGCTTGTTTAGATTGTTGCTTGCTAATCACAGCCACATTCTCTAGGGAAACCCAAAGTAGAGAGCATGAAGGCAGTTTATGTAATCTCTCAGCAGCAAGGTGAGAATGTTCTCTAGTTAGAAAGTTGGATAGAATAATATGCTATGAGTGATGGTGGGCATGTCGAAGCTTAGTAATGGGGTTATTGTTCAGTCGCTCAGTCGTGTCCAACTCTTTGCGACCCATGAACTGCAGCTCACCAGGGAGTATTTTGTATTAGTAATGGGGATTGTTTTATATTACAGGTGAATGAATTACACTCTACCTTCTGTTAACAGTTTCCTTCAGTTGTGAATATACATCCACGTTTATTAAGGTTCTGTGAATTTACATCTATATGTTGCAGACATTGTGTGGGTCTGTCACCTACAGAAGGTTAGCGGCCTAGAGGGAACTGATGCAGATGCAGTGTTACCTGTGTCTAACTTGGATTTTAACATGTTTCAGCCCCACATCACAGGCCCCTGCCTCCTGTGTCATCAGGTCTTTGGGTCTGTCCTGATCAGACTCCCACGCTGCTGTCTACACAGCTCACCCCCTGCTCCAAGCCCTTCACAGACCCCCACCAACCACGTTCAGGATGCAGCGCCAGGTCTCAGACAGAGAACAGGCTTCTTTGCCGCCTGCCCACCAGCCTTTCCAGCTGTGCTGGCTTTGTGGGGGCCCTTTCTCACCCCCCTGGAGAAGGGAATGGCTACCCACTCCAGTATTCTTGCCTGGAGAACCCCATGGACAGAGGAGCCTGGCAGGCTACAGTCCATGGCGTCACAAAGAGTCAGACATGAGTCAGCAACTGACACTATCATTTTCACTTTTTTCTCACCCCTGTCTGTCTGTATATTCTGGTCCCTCTGTCCCCAAGCTAGGGAACAGTGTGCCAGGGCACAGGAGGAAGGTGAAAATGGGCCCTGCCATTCCCCCTGCTCCTCCAGTGGGTACCTGTGCCCTTGTCTTCCCACAGCCCACAGAGGGCTGCACTTGACCATTTATGAATACTCCCCAAGCCCCCATGAGCTGTGAATGCAGGAAGGTGCCTCAGCCTGGCTTGTTCAGTCCCAGGACCCTGCACCTGCTGTGTCTTCTTCCAGGGATGTTTCCCCAGAGAGTCTCAGGGCTCCTGTGTCTCCACATCTAAGACAGCAGCCCCCCTTTCTTTTCCTTCACAGCACATGTCATGGCCTGAAAGGGCATTTTCTATACTCGTTCTGTGTGTCCCCATTTACATGGTGTATAGTGTTGTCTCCTGTCTTGACCAGCGGGTGTATCCTTGGGCATGTAGGACAGTGCCTGGCTCCTCAACAACCTCTGCTGACTGGATGAATGAAGGTGGGGACTCTGTCTTTTTTGTTTTATTTGGTACACATCCCTGTACCATTGGATGTATCCACTCTTAACGCAGTCCATTATAGAATTATACATGGTATTATACTTCCTGGTGTACTTCCAGACTGGTGTACTTCCATGCTTCTGGACTTCCCTGGTGGCTCAGATGGTAAAGCATCTGCCTACAATGTGGGAGACCCAGGTTCGATCCCTTGGTCAGGAAGATCTCCTGGAGAAGGAATTGGCAACACACTCCAGTACTCTTGCCTGGAAAATCCCATGGCGGAGGATCCTGGTAGGCTAGAGTCCATGGGATCGCAGAGTCAGACATGACTGAGGGACTTCATTTTCATGTGGTTATTATAAGATTAACCCAACCCTTACATAGGAATAACAATTAAACAACTGACTGTTGAATCAATCATTTTTGTGGCATGACTTGAAAATCTTTACTCTAAAAACTTGGAAAGTAGATTGGTTTGGATAAATAACATTATATTTAATTAATTAATTTTTATTTATTTATTTAACTGCGTCAGGTCCTATTTGCAGCACACAGGATCTTCTTGCTTCATGTGGAATCTTCCGTTGCAACACACAGCCTCTCTAGCTGTGATGCACAGGCTCAGGCACTCTGAGGCATGTGGGGATATTAGTCCCCCTACCAGGCTGCCAGGGATCTAACCTGTGTCCCCTGCATTGGCATGTGGATTCCCAACCACTGTTATCACCTGGGAAGTCCCCTTAAAATGTCTGAAGTTTAGTCACTTGTCTGATGTCATCACACATGTGAGAGGGACTGAGCTGCAGTCTGCTGCCTCCAGACTCTCCATCTAACTCACTCACAGGCTGAGCTCTGGCCCAGGTCCCTGAGATTTGCTCTATGCGGGGCTTGGGCTCCCAGAGTACCTGCCTGGAGCCCTGCCCATGGTCATTGGGGCCCTGGACCCACGCACTCACTTCCTTGGAGGGGCTGTAGACCCTTTGGGGTGAGACTGGGGCTGAGTCCCTAGGGGTCTGCCTTTAAAATGTAGAAGCAGTCTGGAGGGGTACTATGAAAACAATAACGACAACAACAACAACAACAACAACAACAACAACAAAAACACTGAGGTTTGAATTCTGAGGAGGTCTTGGCTAAGAAAATTGTGTGTCTTCTAGCCTTGGGTGATTTTTCACTCTCATTAGGACTGTTTGGACTCTCATCTTTCAATTTCACATTCAGAAAATTTTCAGTGCAAAAAAAAAAAAAAAAGTTGCTCCCTGGATAAGACTGGCACCACTTCCTAGGGGTCTGCATTTAAAATGTAGCAGCAGAGAAAGCCTTTGTCAAAATTCAACATCCATTTATGATAAAAACTCTCCAGAAAGCAGGAATAGAAGGAATATACCTCAACATAATAAAAGCTATATATGACAAACCCACAGCAAACATTATCCTCAGTGGTGAAAAATTGAAAGTGTTTCCCCTAAAGTCAGGAACAAGGCAAGGGTGCCCACTTTCACTACTACTATTCAACATAGTTTTGGAAGTTTTGACCACAGAAATCAGAGCATAAAAGAAATAAAAGGAATCCCAGTTGGAAAAGAAGAAGTAAAACTCTCACTGTTTGCAGATGACATGATCCTCTACATAGAAAACCCTAAAGACTCCACCAGAAAATTACTAGAACTAGTCAATGAATATGGTAAAGTTGCAGGATATAAAATCAGCACACAGAAATCCCTTGCATTCCTATACAGTAATGATGAGAAAGTAGAAAGAGAAATTAAGGAAACAATTCCACTCATCATTGCAATGAAAAGAATAAAATACTTAGGAATATATCTACCTAAAGAAACTAAAGACCTATATATAGAAAACTATAAAACACTGGTGAAAGAAATCCAAGAGGACACTAATAGATGGAGAAACATACCATGTTCATGGATCAGAAGAATCAATATGGTGAAAATGAGTATACTACCCAAAGTAATCTATAGATTCAATGCAATCCCTATCAAGCTACCAAAAGTATTTTTCACAGAGCTAGAACAAATAATTATTTGTATGGAAATACAAAAAAACCTAGAATAGCCAAAGCAATCTTGAGAAAGAAGAATGGAACTGGAGAAATCAACCTGCCTGACTTCAGGCTCTACTGCAAAGACATAGTCATCAAGACAGTATGGTACTGGCACAAAGACAGAAATATAGATCAGTGGAGCAAAATAGAAAGCCAGAGATAAATCCACGCACCTATGGATACCTTATCTTTGACAAAGCAGGCAAGAATATACAATGGAGAAAAGACAATCTCTTTAACAAGTGGTGCTGGGAAAACTGGTCAACCACTTGTAAAAGAATGAAACTAGAAACTTTCTAACACCATACACAAAAATAAACTCAAAATGGATTAAAGATCTAAACATAAGACCAGAAACTATAAAACTCCTAGAGGAGAACATAGGCAAAACACTCTCCGACATAAATCACAGCATGATCCTCTATGACCCACCTCCCAGAATATTGGAAATAAAAGCAAAAATAATCAAATGGGACCTAATTAAAATTAAAAGCTTCTGCACAACAAAGGAAACCATAAGCAAGGTGAAAAGACAGCCTTCAGAATGGGAGAAAATAATAACAAATGAAGCAACTGACAAAGAATTAATTTCAAAAATATACAAGCAACTTATGTAGCTCAATTCCAGAAAAGTAAATGACCCAACCAAAAAATGGGCCAAAGAACTAAACAGACATATCTCCAAAGAAGACATACAGATGGCTAACAAACACATGAAAAGATGTTCAACATCACTCATTATCAGAGAAATGCAAATCAAAACCACAATGAGGTACCATTTCACACCAATCAGAATGGCTGCGATCCAAAAGTCTACAAGCAATAAATGCTGGAGAGGGTGTGGAGAAAAGGGAACCCTCTTACAGTGTTGGTGGGAATGCAAACTAGTACAGCCCCTATGGAGAACAGTGTGGAGATTCCTTAAACAACTGGAAATAGAATTGCCATATGACCCAGTAATCCCACTGCTGGGCATACACACCAAGGAAACCAGAATTGAGAGAGATACGTGTACCCCAATATTCATCACAGCGCTGTTTATAATAGCCAGGACATGGAAGCAACCTAGATGTCCATCAGCAGATGAATGGATAAGAAAGCTGTGGTACATATACACAGTGGAATATTACTCAGCCATTAAAAAGAATACATTTGAATCAGTTCTAATGAGGTGGATGAAACTGGAGCCTATTATACAGAGTGAAGCCAGCCAGAAAGAAAAACACCAGTACAGTATACTAACATATATATGGAATTTAGAAAGCTGGTAACGATAACCCTGTATGTGAGACAGCAGAAGAGACACAAATGTATGGAACAATCTTTTGGACTCTGTGGGAGAGGGAGAGGATGGGATGATTTGGGGAGAATGGCACTGAAATACGTATAATATCATATGTGAAATGAATCGCCAGTTTCCAGATTTGATGCATGATACAGGATGCTCGGCGCTGGTGCACTGGGATGACCCAGAGGGATGGTACGGGGAGGGAAGTGGGAGGAGGGTTCAGGATGGGGAACATGTGTACGCCCATGGCTGATTCATGTTGATGTATGGCAAAACCAATACAATATTGTAAAGTAACTAACCTCCCATTAAAATAAATTTATATTGAAAAATAAAAAATAAAATGTAGCAGCAGTTTTTTTTATTGTAGAAAAGAAATTAAAGCTACTGTTGGATGATTCCTGCTGTAATTTGGATTCCGTTCTTTCATTTTCATGTTTGGAAGGTGTTCAGCCCTAGTGAAAAAAGACTTGCTTCCTGGATGGGACTGGGAATGTTGTAGAGACTGATGGAAGCCACACTGGCATTAATTTTGTATCTAGTACTATTTTGGAAGAAGTACCTAGAAAATACACTCTGGCAAAAGTTACCAAGAATCTACTTTTTGTTTGAGTATGTACATCATTAAACATGAATAATCATCTAGAAAACTGCCTAAGATAAATGTACACATTTTTATATGACATGGATTCCTTTTTTCCACTCCTACATAGAGATGAAAGTGTTTTAGTTCAGTCAAGTTTTAGAATTCCAGTAGTAGTTATTTTTCTTTATGAAACATGTAAATGGGTTAAGCTGAGTTTTAGGCAAAAAAGCCTTAGCTGTTAGTGCCTTCTTCACGGGATTTCTTTTTAGAATTTTTTAGTGTAACTGTTGTTTAAAGTTTGCTGTTGATGACTGTGAGGACCTAGTCAGATTTATTGATTTATGTTTATTCAATTTGTATTATTGGTTTGGTATTTAAACTACAGATCTTTGCTGTGTTGTCTTTGTCTCATGTTTACAAAATATTTTC
This sequence comes from Capra hircus, assembly GCF_001704415.2. Lineage (NCBI taxonomy): Eukaryota > Metazoa > Chordata > Mammalia > Artiodactyla > Bovidae > Capra > Capra hircus. The sequence continues at coordinate 6,321 of NW_017205755.1, forward strand.
CCAATTTGGAGCAGCCCCATTAATCTGCTTTTGTATACTGTACATTTTACATTTGTAGATGTATTTGTCAAGTCTTGAGGGAGAAGATCACAGTCTTAGTGACGCATCAGTGGCAGTACCTGAAAGCTGCAAGTTGGATTCTGATATTGAAAGGTGTAAGTAATTTCTAGACACCTGTGGAACTTGCTAGCACTCAGGTGTGCTGAAAGCCAGGCCTCTCAGCAGGTCACTCTCCTTGGGTTCATGGTAAACACCTTCTTCTCCCTCAGTTTTCCAGCTCCTTCTTCTCAAACGTGGTGTTCATGCCTCTGGTGATGAATCCAAAAGACCTGTAGAAATGTCGCTACTATACTCTCAGCCACATAAACCCTAAAGTATATAAAAGTGCTACCACAGGGTTACTGAGTCATCACTGTTCTTGTGAAATTTGTTAAGGATAATGAAGCTATTTTATATAAAACTTTTTGTTTTCCCCTTCCAGGATATAAGTCAAAGTATATTATTTGGAAATTAGAGATACTAAGACCTGTTTGTAACCATGTGATCGTCATATGCAGTTTGCTAAAGAGCATCTTCCATTAAAACCAGAAATGAGGTTGGGTATCGAGCACCCAGGTCAGAGATGCCCACTCTGCTGGTGTCCCCAGTTGCTGGTCTCACTGTCTCTTTCTGTGCCTGATATGTGTGGGAGCCTGTGCAGCAGGACAATAAAGCTCTGCCTTATGGGGCTCCGGTTCTTATGGGACAAATGTGACAAAGAGAGAGGGGTGGAGCTGACATCCTGGCTGCCTGCTTAAAGAGCTGGTGCCTCACATGGCCTGAGAGGCATGAAGGTGGGGGCCATGCAGTCACCTGGGGTAGGCGGGTCTGAGGCAGGGGGTCCTAAGGAGGGAGCTGACCTGGCAGGTTGGAGGAACAACAGGAAGACTGGTGTGTCTGGGGAGAGTGAGCAGGGGGATGTGGAGGGAGCTGGTCTCTGAGCACTGGGCAGTGGGTGGAAGTGGGATGGAAGTCTTCGACAGTCCAGAGCAGAGGGGTGATATGGTCTGATGTGGGATTTAAAAGATTCCTTGCTATTCATCTGGTCCCATTTGCAGAAGGGAGAGGATGGCTGTCCTTTTGAAATTGTCAGTACTTGCTTGCAGAGTACAGTAGCAACCTTTGTACCCACCAGTCATTTTCTTCTGCATCTTACAGATGTGAAGTGGAAAATGGTAATTTCATTTAAAAGGTGCATGAATTTTGCCTTCCAAGTGAAATAACACAATGTATCCTGAATAATTTCCAGTTCTGTGGTGTCAGATGGTACCCAAAGTCTTCACTGAGTTTCTCCCAGGGGCCATCTCAGGGGATAGGGTGAGAGGGGGGTCCAGTGAGCATCCTGGGTGTTCTTCCACCTGACTTGTCTTAACCAGAGCTGCTCTCATTTTGTGAATTTTTCATTTTAGGGTTTTTTATAATATTTTGTTTGCCACTGACTAAATCAGCTGAGTCTTGTTTCATGGGGTGAGAAAATTGTGGCAATATCTGCATATTATTTTATATGACTTTGTAAGGGAGGGAAACTGTGCAAGGATGTGTCACACATGTTCAAAGAAAATGATTAGATTGGCTGTAGCTTAAACAGAGGCCTCATTTGGGGAAGCCTCGTTGGCTGCTTGTGGTTGGTTGTTCCTAAGTTTTTTTCTTGGATCTGGGTGCACTGATTGTGGCTTAGCTTTTGGTTTGCTGGCTGCCAAGGCATGAGCGCCACCCCAATCTCATGGCCTCCTTGTTTAGTTGCTTCAACAGGTGGAATATTGAATTTTCAGTTGGGAACTTCCTGCATTTGTGGGGAAGCTATACAGTACTGTGAAGATGCAGCTCCTGGGTTCTCTGTCCAGGGCTGGTTCCTACATGTCCTGTCCTAGCTGAGCACATGATACTATGAAAATGACAGTGGTCAGTGAAGTTTTGATGAATGACTGTTACCTGTGTAGTTGTGTCAGTATTTTTCTTTCCTGGAATATCCTTCCCAATTAATTTTTTAAAAAATTCTGCTTCTCACATGAGGTGTCTCTCAGTTCTCATGTTGTGTAAAAAGACAGTGCTGATCCTCTCACCAACCTCTGTACTTCTTGCTTCCCTAAGTGCCCACAGTAGTTATGTCCGTGGCCTCCATTCTTAACACATCATCACACATTTCTTTCATATCCCTCAGAACCTAACACAGGGTTTAGCAGAGAATAAAATGTTCTGCTCTGTGTAGAGCTGAACTGCATTAGATTTGTCAACCACAATGTCAGACCCAAGGATCATTTTCTTAGGAAAATCATGATTTATGACCAGTTAACTTTAGTTGATTAGTGTTCAGATTATATTACTATTATCTAATGCAAAATATTCCTCTCAAATTCTTTATTTTAGGGCACAATAGTACAACGTGGGACTTACATTGGGCTCCTTGAATCTGGGGTAGATTTTGATTTCCTTTTAAAGAGGAATGAGGAAGAACCATCTCCAGATCTGGAATCTTCTACCCTGAAGAATCAGTCCAGACCCTTGATGAGAGGTGCTGCTCCAGAGCTCCAAGATGTGAGTTTCTCGTCCTGAAACATGCCACTGTATGTCTGCTCTTGTCTGCTTATGGAACTTCAGTCTGTTCCACTTGTGACATCTTCATTTGTCCTAAAGTAGATCCTAAGAGTCCAAGGCCCTGTTCCATGGAACTGGTAGAGTTAGAAGAACATGATGGGAGCAAGCCTGCTTGTGGTTCTCCTTCGGGTGTAGAATGGAGGATCTTATGGAGATCAGTAGAGGGTGCACTGCTATGATTTCCTGGGTGTATGTGACTCACCATGATATGTGAACTCTTTCATTTACCGTAGTTACATACTACTCACTGTGGTGGCCCTCAGCTTCCCTTATGCATCCAGAGGCTTAATGTGAAGACCACCTTAGGCTGAGTCCTGATGTTGCCACATTAAATCAGCTACTTTTCCTATATGTTGGAATGTTCTGGCACTGCAGGTGACTGATGGTAGTATTTTGCCTCATTGTCAGATGATTTATGATGGATCAGAGGTAGCCTGTGCAAAGAACCTGACAAACAGCAGACTTTGGAGTTAGTACCCATCTTCCTTTCTTATCTTTTAAGACTGAGAACCACGTCTAATTCACCTTGAATCCCAATGGTCAGGGTTTCAAGGAGGATTAGACATCATCAACTGAGGACATGCTGGGCTGCTGTGACTCTATAATGCATTCTAAGTCCTTCAGACAGAAATGCGGAAATGCACTAGATCTCCCTTAAAAACATGCATAGGTATTCTTCAGCATCCAAACTCTGGATGATTCTGATAAGCATTTGGATTAATTCCTCACTTTCGAAACTCAGGAATCACTTTCTGAAATTTGGGAATCAAATAGATTCAGATGATATGCTTGTCTCTTACTATCCAAACCCATTTTACTCAAATTCACCCTGTGACCTCAGTTTGCTGTATTTAGCTAGTATTTTGAACCACAAGTATGCTGTATGTTTCATGTTTCTATGATTGAGTGACACAAATTATCTAGAAGGATACTTAAGCTTCATATCATTTTGTGTATTATTTTGGAACAAGCTTCTGCTGAGAGTCATGACTGACTTTAAGCAAAGCCACCCAACAGTGAATAACCTTGTACAAATGATACTTTCTTATTTCCAACAGATTCTTAGGAGCAGGATGGCTGGGTCTAAGGGTAAATACACACATGGTTTGGCCAGATATTCCCACACTCCTCTCCACAGGAGATGGACCATCTTGCACTTCTACTCGTGTATGAGATGTATCTGTCTCCCCACAGCTTTGCTATGGAGGGCTTTGTTGAACTTTTCACATTCGGGGGTTCTTTATTTAAAATTTTGTCTCTCACTGCCATTTTTCCCTCCCAGGCTGAGAATATAGAGGTCACACTTCTTTTAGAGGACCATTTGGAAGGAAAAGTTGGTATTAAGACCTACAACGATTACTTCACAGCCGGTGCTCAATGGTTTATCCTCATTTTCCTTATTCTAGTGAATATCGCAGCTCAGGTAAATAAGGACATTTATTTTGGTGTGTGCCCTCAGCTTGGGTATTTACATATTTATACTGTATTTATGTTATCATTATTTTTAATATGTATATTAAAATTTTTATCTCAAAGAACTGGCTCATGCAGTTGTGGGATCTAGCTGGGTGAATGTGAAATCAGAAAGGCAGGCCTGAAGACTGGAATTTGAGGCAGAAGCTGACCCTGCTATCTTGAGGCAGAATTTCTTCTTCCTCCAAGAAGCCTCAGGTTTTTGCTGTTAGGGCCTTTGAGTGACTGGATGATGCCACCACAGTGTTGAGTGTGATCTCCTCTACTGAAGTTCTGATGATGGATGTGAGCCACATCCACAAAATACCTTCACGGCAACATCTAGATGAGTGTTTGGTTGAATCATTGGACACTGGCCTGCCCAAGCTGACACAGACAGCTGACCATCACAGTACCTGTCAAATGTTTTTTTCTTGGAAAAATCCCCACGTTTGCACTATGATTACTGCATTTGGCAGTTTACTTGTGTTTACTTTGAAATACGTTATCTGTGGGGAGCAAACTAAGTGAAGCTTATCGGTATTATGTACATGATAGAGAATTTCCAGGCAAAAAAGAATATCTTTTAAAGAGTTTAAAATGTAAGATGCCCTCCCCTGACCTGTAGCCATCTGAGGTGTGGGGATTGGCACAAACCTGGGCTGAAAGGACCATCTCTTGTTTTCTGGAGCCTTTCCATCCCCCAGCCTGGTGAGCGGGGTGTGAGGCTCAGTGATGTCAGTGTGTGAGTAACTGTTGTTTCCTGCTCCAGGTTGCCTACGTCCTGCAGGACTGGTGGCTTGCATACTGGTGAGTGATTCCTGATCTGACCCAAAGTGCTGTGAAATCTGCATGAAACCTCACTTTCCCACAGTCAGGGGGAGAAGGGAGGGCTTGTTCAGCCTCCTCTTCTGACCCTCACATAGTTTCCCTGAAGAAAAAGTAAAGTTCCTGCTGGTGGAGAGTGACGCTCCTATTGTCTCTCCCCAAGTCTGACCCCTCAGCAGCTTCCTCATAGATGATTTTGAGAACTGAAGGTTGTGATTCAAGTTGAATCTTTATAAGGTAGATGGACACAGAGCCCTGTAAACTGGGAGCCATTTTCTAGCATAAAATACATTTCTCAAATTGAGATTTTTTTTTTTTTGTATTTGAATACATTCTGTCTGAAGCATAATATTTTTTTCTTCCCTTTTCCACAGGGCGAATTTACAAAGTGCCCTGTATTTTGGGGCATATGGAAAAGGAGAGACAGTTGTGATGCTTGATCTGAAGTGGTATTTAGGCACCTATTCAGGTAAAGTTGAATTCTCCGGTCTATTATATGAAAGTCTGAGGTGCTTACAAGGAGCCTGTGTGAGCATCTAGGGCTTCCAGGCACAATTCAGTAATGTCTCAACAGATTTAAGAGTTTGATTTGCATTTGCTCTGTGAATTAACTAGAACAATTATCTTTAAAATCTAGGAGAAAGAAGTTGAATGGAGATTCTTGATTTATTGTGCACTGGATTTTGGTAGTTAAACCAGGATTGCACATTCAGAAAATCAGCCACTGTAAATACATGGCATTGTCTATTCTAATAGGTTGGTTTAGCTAAATCTTATATTGTTATATGGATGGGCGATGGGATTAGAAACAGATCCCTACTCTGTGGTTCAGGTTGTTCCAGTTCTGTCTGAATAAGCTCTGGCTTTTATTGATTTTAGTTAAGTCGTTAGTTAAGTGGCTTGGTCAGTCGCGTCTGACTCTTTGCGACCCCGTAGACTGTAGCCCACCAGGCTCCTCCGTCCATGGGATTCTCCAGGCAAGAGTACTGGAGTGGGTTGCCATTTCCTTCTCCAGGGGATCTTCCCGACCCTGGGATCAAACCCAGGTCTCCCGCATTGCAGGCAGACACTTTAACCTCTGAGCCACCAGGGAAGCCATGCAGGTATGCAAAGTCCCCTTCACCACACTGCTCATCTCTTGGGCATCACTAATTACTTGAGAAGATAAGCAGGAGGAATCCAGCATCTGGGGATAGATTCCTTCTCTTTCTTACCTTGAGTTCACAGTGTTATCTTCTCTCCAGCTGTGTGATTAATTTAACATGTGACTAATATTAACATGACTCACTATATTCACAAGAGCTTAGAATATATATAATATTGCATAGTGTTTAAAGGATGTCTTCATCTAAAATTTTAAATATCTTTTTATCCATTCATTTGTTGATAGATGTTTAGATTGCTACAATGTCCTGGCTATTATAAATATTTGCTACTATGAACATTGGGGCATAATAATAAATAATAATAATATTAATTAATTAAATTTTAAATTATAAGAATAATAAAATAATTTTATATTGGATTATAAATGATTGAGCTTCACTGGTGGCTCAGATGGTAAAGAATCTGCCTACAGTTCAGGAAACCTGGGTTTGATCCCTGGAGAAGGGAATGACATCCAACTTCAGTATTCTTGCCTGTGATATCCCATGGACTGAGGAGCCTGATGGGCTAATGGTCCATAGGGTTGCAAAGACTTGGACATGACTGAAGTGACTTAGCATGCACACATAGATGTTTAACAATGTTGTGATTGTTTCAGGTGGACAGCAAAGACACTCACCCATACATATGTGTGTATTCATTCTCCTCCAAATCCCTTCCCCGCCCCCCCCATCCAGGCTACCATGTAACTGAGCAGAGTTCCCTGTGCTATACAGTAGGTTCTTATTGGTTACCCACTTTAAATACAGAAGAGTGTGCATGTTGATTCCAAACTCCCTAACTGTCTCTTCCCCCTTCTTCTTTCCCCTGACAACCATGATTTCATTCTCTGTCAGTACATTTCTGTTACAGAAATACATTCATTTGTATATTTTCTCTTTAGATTCCACCTATAAGGGATGTTTTACAATATTTCTCCTTCCCTGACTTACTTCATTCAGCCTGACAATCTCTAGGCCCACCCATGTTGTGGCAAATGGCATTATTTCATTCTTTTTTAATGGCCGTGTAGTAGTCCATCGTATGTATGTACCACCTCTTCTTTGTCCATTCCTGTCAATGGTTATTTAGGTTGCTTTCACATGTTAGCTGTTGTAAACAGTGCTTCAATGAACACTGGGGTGCATATATCCTGGTATGTATCCTTTTGGACCATGTTTTTCTCTGGGGGTATGTCCAGAAGTGGGGCTCCTGGACTACCAGGGTCATATGGTAGTTCTATATTTAGTTTGTAAAGAACCTCCGTACTGTTCTCCATAGTAGTTATATCAATTTACATTCCCACCATAGTGCAAGAGAGTTCCCTTCTCTCTACAGCCTTTCCAGCATTTATTATAAGATTTTTTGCTGATGGCCATTCTGATACCTCATTGTAGTTTTGATCTGCATTTCTCTAATAATTAGTGATACAGACTATTTTTTCATGTTGACCATCTGTATGTTTTCTTTGGCAAACTATCTATTTATGTCTTCCACTCAAGTATTTTTTGGATTGTTTGGTTTTTTTGATATTGAACTGCATAAGCTGTTTGTATATTTTGAAGGTTAATCCTTTGTCAGTTGCTTAGTTTTCAGTTATTTTCTCCCATTCTGAGGATTGTCTTTTCATCTCATTTATGGTACTTATATATAATGGAATATTACTCAGCTGCAAAAAAGAATGAAATTAGCTCATTTGTAGAGACATGGGTGGACCTAGAGTCTGTTATACAGAGTGAAGTAAGTCAGAAAGAAAAGCAAAAAAATGCATATATTAACACAGATATGTGAACTCTAGAAAAATGGTATGGATGAACCTAATTGCAGGAATAGAGATAGTGATGTAGAGAATGTAAGTATGGAAACATATGGGGGAGGTGTAGGAGATGAATGGACAGGTTAGGATTATACACTACCATACACTAGATAGCGAGTGGGAACTTGCTGGATAGTACAGGGAACTCGGTACAGTGCTCTCTGAGGACATTGAGGGTGGGGACTGGTGAGAGGGGGAGGTACAGGAGGAGGGTTATATGTACATATTGCTGATTTACTTCCTTGTACAGAAACTAACACAACATAGTAAAGCAACTACACTCCAGTAAAAATAAATAAATAAATAACAATATCCCCACAGGAAACACTTGTATAACTTTCTACAAAGAATGTGTTATATAAAAATCCACTCTTTGAAATTTGGTATTTATGAATCACTTGCTAAGAAATCTAATACATTAGCTGTTTACCTTCTTAATTGGTGGACTATGGGGCTTAAAGGAAGAAGGAAAGGTTTCTGTTATATATTCATATAGAGTAGTGGGCTAAGGCAAATGCTTGTTGATGGAATTCAGGAATCTGAGCAGGTTTCAGAGTTTAACACTGATGTGTCAGCTGAATGGAAAAACACTATGTGAGGAATATTTATTGCAAGGGTCATCACCCCTTTATTTACCATTGTGAGTTGAAGAGATGTTTGGAGGGCTATTTTCATTTTTATATGCTATCTTCATTTTTATCAGTTCAGTTCAGATCAGTTGCTCAGTCGTGTCCGACTCGTTGCGACCTCATGTACTACAGCACACCAGGCTTCCCTGTCCATCACCAACTCCAGAGTTTACTCAAACTCATGTTCATTGAGTCAGTGATGTCATCCCACCATTTCATCCTCTGTCATCTCCTTCTCCTCCTGCCCTCAATCTTTCCTAGCATCACGGTCTTTTCAAATGAGTCAGCTCTTCGCATCAGGTGGCCAGAGTATTGGAGTTTCAGCTTCAACATCAGTCCTTTCAATGAACATTCCGGACTTATTTTCTTTAGGATGGACTGGTTGGATCTCCTTGCAGTTCCAGGGGCTCTCAAGAGCCTTCTCCAACATCACAGTTCAAAAGCATCAATTCTTCGGCCCTCAGCTTTCTCTATAGCTCAACTCTCACACCCATACATGACTACTGGAAAAACCATAGCCTTGACTAGACAGACCCTTTGTTGGCAAAGAAATATCTCTGCTTTTTAATATACTGTCTAGATTGATTATAAACTTTTCTTCCAAGGAGTAAACATCTTTTAATTTCATGGCTGCAATCACCATCTGCAGTGATTTTGGAGTCCCAAAAAATAAAGTCTGTCACTGTTTCCACTGTTTCCCCATTTATTTGCCATGAAGTGATGGGACCAGATCCCATGATCTTAGTTTTCTGAATGTTGAGCTTAAGCCAACTTTTTCACTCTCCACTTTCACTTTCATCAAAGGCTCTTTAGTTCTTCTTCATTTCTACAATAAGGGCAATGTCATCTGCATATCTGAGGTTATTGATATTTCTCCAAGCAATCTTTATTCCAGCTTGTACTTCATCCAGCCCAGCATTTCTCATGATGTACTCTGCATATAAGTTAAATAAGCATGATGACAATATACAGCCTTGACATACTCCTTTTCCTATTTGGAACCAGTCTGTTGTTCCATGTCCAGTTCTAACTGTTGCTTCTAATCTGCATACAGATATCTCAAGAGGCAGGTCAGGGTGGTTTGGTATTCCCATCTCTTTCAGAATTTTCCACAGTTTATTGTGATCCACACAGTCAAAGGCTATGGCATAGTCAATAAAGCAGAAATAGAAGTTTTTCTGGAATTCTCTTTCTTTTTTGATGATCCAGCGAATGTTGGCAATTTGATCTCTGGTTCCTCTGCCTTTTCTAAAACCAGCTTGAACATCTGGAAGTTCATGTTCATGTATTGCTGAAGCCTGGCTTGGAGAATTTTGAGCATTACTTTGGTAGATGTGAGATGAGAGCAAATGTGCAGTAGTTTGAGCATTCATTTCCTTTCTGTGGGATTGAAATGAAAATTGACCTTTTCCCAGTCCTGTGGCCACTGCTGAGTTTTCCACGTTCGTCACTTTTTCTGGTATTTGGTGGCGAGCACTTTACAGTGTTCATCTTTAATTTTTGAATTCGATCAATGGATATGCCTTGAACTGTTCTTAGATTTCATGTGGCATGCTTACTAAGCCATTGACTGCACTCCAGGGCTGCTTTAAGGTGATATACCATCGGTGATTGATTCGTGATGGTCGGGTGAGCTCTAGCTTTGTTACAGGTTCTTCTTGTATTCTTGCCACCTCTTCTAATATCTTTTGCTTCGCTTTGTCCATCACACAATTATCGTCCTCTTATTGTCGCCATACTTTTCATGAATTCGCTCTCGGTATCTCTTATTGTTCGGTTGAAGACGTTCTTTTCTAGTTTATATCTCCCACTTCTATGTTTTCTTCTATCTTATCTACTGATCACTGTTATGGGAAGGCAGTGTGGTTATATTCTCTTTGCTATTTCTTGTGGACCTTAGCACTTGTTAAAAAGGTGTGTCATATTTTTTCTCTTTTTGTCTTTGGCCGATTGTTTTGCGTTCGCTTTTTTTTTCACACGCTATCTTAAGGCTTCGCTCAGTCAGCCCTTTTAGTCTTTTTTGCACTTTCTCTATTTTTTCTTGTGGGCTGAGGCGTTCTTGCTTCTCCGTGGTCACCTGTGACAGTGGTGAGGCGAGTTGCCATCCAGTGAGTTCGATCTAGGCATCTACTATCAGAGTCTTAGTAGGTCCCCTTCCAAAGGTCTAGTTCTCCTTCCAACTGTCATAACTTCATAAGGGATGTGATTTTAGTTCTTCTACGCTGAATGGTGTCTATGTGGTGTCCTTTTTGCCTGCTTGCTGACGATTTTCGGCCAATAATAATCTCCATTGATCTCAGCCCCAGTCAGTCTCCCCAGTTCTTCTTTTTGCTGACTGTATAGAGGTGTCTCATCTTTGGCTGGCGAAGAATATAATCAATCTGAGATTGATTGCTGATCATCTGTGTGATGTCCATGATAGTAGACGTCTTTCTTGGTGTGTTGTTTTTGGCGAAGAGGGTGCTTTTCTTTAACTTATGACCTAGTGCATCTCTCTGGACAAGCCGATCTCAGTTATTATAAGACTCCTGTGCCGCTGCTTGTTCCATTTTCCACCTGGTATAGGTTGATAGCCTGTCCAGGCTTCTTTCCCCATGTGTTTCGATTCCTTACTTTGCATTTCCATTCCCTATAAGTGAATCAAGGAGACAATCTTTTTGAGGTGGGGTTAGTTCTAAAACGGTCTATGTAGGTCTCATCATCAGTACCATATTCTTACTTGCTTACTTTCAGTGTTACCTGGTTGAGAGGATTGGGCCTCGAAGATGTCAGTGTGATCATGAATGGTCCTTTTGCCTTTCGGAACGGCATCTGCAATCATTCTGATTTATAGTTGAGATCTGATCAGAGGTACTTGGATTTTGGGACTCTTTCGTTGCATATGATGGGCTACGCCTTTTCTTCAGCAGTTGGATTCCTGCACACTTTATTTTTAGTTTAGTTGATTAAGTTTCTCCTGAGTTTACGTTTCCCCATATGCCAGTGCCATTGTAGTTTTGCTGCATTACCTAAAGTGTTCAATTTTTAGATTTCATGTGCATTCACTTTTTGCCATCCTCCTGTGTCTGATGCTCCGCAATCGCCTGTGCCTTGTTCATAGGCTCAGCCAGGTTCACTTTGAATATTGCTCTTACAGCACTCAGCTTGGCTCCCTCAGTGACTACACAAGCTGGGTATTGTTGTTGCTTTGGCTCCTATCTCTTATTCTTTACTGGAGTTATTTTCCTACTTGTTTCTCTAGGTACGATAATTGGTACTTACCAAACTTGGGGGGTTTCATCTTTCAGACATGTCCTATCTTGTTTGCTTTTCATTCATCGTTCATGCAGCGTTCTCAATGCTGAAATACTGCAAGTCGAGTTTCCGTGTTGCCGTGTGCTGCCAGGTGGCACCACAATGGTTTGTCAGAACGACTCCACCTTGATTCCTCAACTCCTGCTATTGATATGACTCCTCGGCAATCGAGCTCATATTTTCATTGGATTATGACAGGCTGGTGTCCATGTAATTAGATTGGTTTAGTTTTTGTTCTTGATTGTGGCTTTCGGTCCGTTGGCCTTTTTGTCGGTGTGATTTATGGATGAGGGTAGCTTTATGAAATTGATTCCTTAGCTTATGATGGGAGGATGAT
>NW_017205756.1:0-5154 GCF_001704415.2 Capra hircus
CCAAAGGGACATAGGGCCTACCAGGAGAGAAAGCCCCTTGAGGAGCTGAGCCCAGGTAGGCAGCCAGTGATGTCAAGCACACTCCTGCTGCTTGCTTCTTCATGGGCACTCCACGATCTGCTAGGAATGTCTTTGCAAGGATCTCAAAGGGAAGGGAGATCCATGGCCCTGTCTCTGGAACTTCAGTCCTCTGAGCAGATCTGGAGGTCTTTGAGATGTATAAGCAAACCTGTTCCTTCCAAATAGAGGCTTGCAAACACCCACCCGGTGGTTGCCTCTTCTTCCCCGAAGAAGTCTTTCTTTCCCCACATGCTGCGAACTCCCTGTCCCAACCTCAAGAATAGCGCTTCTTGCCATTCCCTTCTTAGAGGCAGTTATCCTGAGCTTGGGGCCGTAGGGAGTAGCCCCACACTCACAGGGAAAGGCAAAGACTCCTCCATACATCTCCTCTATCCCCTTTGCTCTGGAGGAGAGCTCTAGTGAGCCTAGGTCTTTCAGGAAAATTCTTGGCTTGGACAGGATCTGCCCCTGTTTTGTGAACCTGCATACCCAACCAGGGGCCACAGAGCACCTGTTTCAGTAAAGTGGGCCTGAAAGGGTGCAGCCTAGCAAGAGCTTGAAAATCCGTTCAATTGCTGTTTTTGTACCTCTGACAGAGCGAGCTTGGCTCCACCCTTTGGCAGTGAGGAGAAAAGAGGCATGACACCCTCCCCAAGGGGACATGGGGCCTACTTCGAGAGGAAAGGCCCCTTGTGGAGCTGAGGCCAGGAAGGCACACAGTCGTGTCAAACACACTCCCACGGCTTGCTTCTTCAGGGGCACTCCCGCTATCAGCTAGGAATGTCTTTGCAATGATCACAAAGGGAAGGGGAGATACAGGGCCCTGCTTCTGGACCTCCGGTGCTCTGAGCAAATCTCGAGGTCTCCCGTTGTTGGTCAAGGTCAAGGTCAAGTTCAAGTTCAAGGTCAAGGTCAAGTTCAAGTTCAAGTTCAAGTTCAAGCTCAAGCTCAAGTTGAAGTTTAAGTTCAAGTTCAAGGTCAACTTCAAGTTCAAGGTCAAGGTCAAGTTCAGTGTCAAGTTCAAGGTCAAGGTCAAGTTCAAGTTCAAAGTGAAGTTCAAGTTCAAGGTCAAGGTCAAGTTCAAGTTCAACGTCAAGGTCAAGTTCAAGTTGAAGTTCAAGGTCAAGGACTGACTACCCTGGGGAGACTCCAGAAGTACCCCAAGATCCATGTCAGCACTGGAGAGGAATCCTCAGGTTCCGGCACCGACTCCACACAAGGTCTTAGGCCCCGGTATCGAAGGGAGAGGAATACCGAGAGGCCCCCGAGCAACTCGCATGGGGACTGGCCTTTCCTGAGCCACCAGAGCGGGTCCCTGTGTTCCCCGTCCTAAGTCCAGAGCACCTGCCACAACTTGAGAAAATCCAGGAGGTTCTCCAGGCGAGATGAGGCCCACTTCTGCTGAGGTGTCTCAAGGCTAATCACACCTAAACTCTGGAACTTACAAAGGGTCCTTCACACCCTTCCTGCAACTCAAGAAGTTCCCGGTCATACCCATCTCCACTCGAGAGGAAGCTCGAGCGTCCCGCCCACATCCAGAGGAGCCCCGTTACCGCCTCCTAGCTCGAGAGGAGGGATCCTTTCCCTGCAGGGTCGGGAAAGAATTCCTGGCGTTCCCGTGGCATCTCAAAAGGAGGTGCTCTCCACATGAAAGGTGAGAGGGAATCAAGGGTCGTGCCACCATTCCCAGAGTCCCCCAGATGTCTCAATCCATTCCAGGGTAACCTGCTTTCCCTGCACTGCCTGGACGCTCAAGCCGAGGATCGACTCACACCACGGTGGAACGTGGACAGCCCTGTGGGAAAGCCTCGTGGGAAAGACACTTGGGAAAGTCTCGTGGGAAAGCCTCGAGGGAAAGCCTCGAGGAAAGCCACAGATCCCTTGATCCACGCAAAGGGAAGCGTGACAGTGCTGCTACAGCTCGGGAGGAAAGCGCACGTGCATGCCCCCTCTCGAGACGAGGACTGACTCCCCTGGGGAGACTCCAGAAGTACCCTAAGATCCATGTCAGCACTGGAGAGGAATCCTCAGGTTAAGTCACCGACTCCACACAAGGTCTTAGGCCCAGGCTTCGAAGGGAGAGGAATCCCGAGAGTCCCCGAGGAACTCGCATGGGGACTGGCCTTTCCTGAGGCAACCAGAGTGGGTCCCTGAGGTCCCCGTCGTAAGTCGAGAGCACCTGCCCCAACTCGAGAAAATCCAGGAGGTTCTCCCCTCCAGGCGAGATGAGGCCCATTTCCGCTGAGGCGTCTCCAGGCTAATCACACCTAACCTCTGGAACTTCCAAAGGGTCCTTCACACCATATATGCAACTCAAGAAGTTCGCCAACATACCGTCTGCACTCGAGAGAAAGCACGAGAGTCCCGCCCACATCCAGAGGAGCCACGTTTCCGCCTCCTAGTTCGAGAGGAGGGATCTTTCCCTGCGTGATTGGGAAAGAATTCCCGGCGTTCCCGTCGCATCTCAAGAGGAGGCTCTCTCCACAGGAAAGGCGAGAGGAACTCCAGGGTCGTGCCACCATTTCCAGAGTTCCCAAGTTGTCTCAGTCCATTCCAGGGAAACCTGTTTTCCCTGCACTGCCTCGACTTTCAAGCCGAGGATTGACATCGACACACACCAAGGTGGCACGTGGGACAGCCCTGTGGGAAAGCCTCGTGGGAAAGCCTCGAGGGAAAGCCACAGGTGCCTTGATCCACGCGAAGGGAAGCGTGACACTGCTGCTACAGCTTGGGAGGAAATCACACATGCATGCCCCGACTCGAGACGAGGACTCACTCCCCTGGGGATACTCCAGAAGTACTCCAAGATCCATGTCAGCACTGGAGAGGAATCCTCAGGTTCAGGCACCGACTCCACACAAGGTCTTAGGCCCCGGCATAGACGGGAGAGGAATCCCGAGAGGACCCCAACATACTCGCAAGGGGACTGGCCTTTCCTGAGGCCACCAGAGCGGGTCCCTGAGGTCCCCGTCGTAAGTCGAGAGCACCAGCCGCAACTCGAGAAAATCCAGGAGGTTCTCCCTACAGGCAAGATGAGACCCATTTCCGCTGAGGCGTCTGGAGGCTAATCACACTAACTTCTGGAACTTCCAAAGGGTCCTTCACAACCTTGCTGCAACTCAAGAATTTCCCCGACATACCCGTCTCCATTCGAGAGGAAGCACGAGAGTCCGGCCCACATCCAGAGGAGCCCCAATTACGTCTCCTAGCTCGAGAGGAGGATCCTTTCCCTGCGTGGTCGGAAAGAATTCCCGGCGTTCCCGTCACATGTCAAGAGGGGGCGCTCTCCACAGTAAAGGCGAGAGGAATTCCAGGGTCGTGCCACCATTCCTAGAGTCACCAGATGTCTCAGTCCATTCCAGGGAAGCCTGTTTCCCCGGCACTGCCTCGACTTTCAAACCGAGGATCGACTGACACCACGGTGACACGTGGGACATCACTGTGGGAAAGCCTCGTGGGAAAGCCTGGTGGGAAAGCATCGTGGGAAAGCGTCGTGGGAAGCCTCGAGGGAAAGCCACAGATCCTTGATCCTCGCGAAGGAAGCTCAACACTGCTGCTACAGCTCGGAGGAAAGCGCAGGTGCATGCCCCACTCGAGACGAGGACTGACTCCCTGGGGAGACTCCAGAAGTACCCCAAGATCCATGTCAGCACTGGAGAGGAATCCTCAGTTCCGGCACCGACTCCACACAAGGTCTTAGGCCCAGCTTCAACGGAGAGGAATCCTGAGAGGCCCCGAGCCACTCGCATGGGGACTGGCCTTTCCTGAGGCCACCAGAGCGGGTCCCTGAGCTCCCCGTCGTAAGTCGAGAGCACCTGCCGCAACTCGAGAAAATCCAGGAGGTTCTGCCCTCCAGGGGAGATGAGGCCCTTTTCTGCTGAGGCGGCTCCAGGCTAATCACACGTAAACACTGGAACTTTCAAAGGTCCTTCACACACTTGCTAAAATTAAAGAAGTTCGCCGATATCCCCGTCTCCACTCGAGAGGAAGCACGAGAGTCCCGCCCACATCTAGAGGAACCCGTTTCCGCCTCCTAGCTCGAGAGGAGGATCCTTTCCCTGCATGGTCGGGAAAGAATTCCTGGCGTTCCCGTCGCATCTCAAGAGGAGGCACTCTCCACAGGAAAGGCGAGAGGAACTCCAGGGTCGTGCCACCATTCCGAGAGTCCCCCAGATGTCTCAGTCCATTCCAGGCAAACCTGTTTCCCTACACTGCCTCGACTTTCAGGACGAGGATCCACTCACACCACGGCGGCACGTGGGCAGCCCTTTGGGAAATTCTCGAGGGAAAGCCACAGATCCCTTGATCCATGAAAGAGAAGCGTGACACTGGCTGCTACAGCTTTGGAGGAAAGCTCACCTGCATGCCCCCACTCGAGACGAGGACTGACTCCCCTGGGGAGACTCCAGAAGTACCCAAGTTCTATGTCAGCACTGGAGAGGAAACCTCAGGTTCCGGCACCGACTCCACACAAGGTCTTAGGCCCCGGCATCGACGGGAGAGAAATCCCGAGAGGCCCCCGAGCAACTCGCATGGGGACTGGCCTTTCCTGAGGCCACCAGAGCGGGTCCCTGATGTCCCCGTCGTAAGTCGAGAGCACCTGCACCAACTCGAGAAAATGCAGGAGGTTCTCCCCTCCAGGGGAAATGAGGCGCCCATTTCCACTGAGGCGTCCGCAGGCTATTTACACCAAATCTCTGGAACTTCCAAAGGGTCCTTCACACCCTTGCTGTAACTCAAGAGTTCCCCGATAAACCCGTCTTCACTCGAGAGGAAGCACGAGAGTCCCACTCACATCCAGAGGAGCCCCTTTTCCGCCTCATAGCGTGAGGAGGAGGGATCTTTCCCTTCGTGGTCGGAAGAAAGCGAAAGCATCTCAAGAGAGGCGCTCTCCACACGAAAGGAGAGAGGAACTCCAGGGTCGCGCCACCATTCCCAGAGTCTTCCAGATGTCTCAGTCCATTCCAGGGAAACCCTGTTTTCCCTGCACTGCCTCGACTTTCAAGCCGAGGATCGACTCACACCACAGTGGCACGTGGGACAGCCCTGTGGGAAAGCCTGGTGGGAAAGTCTCATGGGAAAGCCTCGAGGGAA
>NW_017205757.1:0-5153 GCF_001704415.2 Capra hircus
ACCGACTCCACACAAGGTCTTAGGCCCGGCATCGACGGAGAGGAATCCCGAGAGGCCCCGAGCAACTCGCATGGAGGCCTGGCCTTTCTGAGGCCACCAAGCGGGTCCCTGATGTCCCCGGTCGTAAGTCGTGAGCACCTGCCGCAATTCGAGAAAATACAGGAGGTTCTACCCTCCAGGCGAGATGAGGCCCATTTTCCCAGAGGCGTCTCGAGGCTAATCAAACCTAACCTCTGGAACTTCCAAAGGGTCCTTCACACCCTTGCTGCAACTCAAGAAGTTGCCCGACATACCCGTCTCCACTCGAGAGAAGCACGAGAGTCCCGCCTACATCCAGAGGAGCCCGGTGTCCGCCTCCAAGCTCGAGAGGAGGGATCTTTCCCTGCGTGCTCGGAAAAGAATTCCCGGCGTTCCCGTCGCATCTCAAGAGCAGCGCGCTCTCCACAGGAAAGGCGAGAGGAACTCCAGGTAGTGCCATCATTCCCAGAGTCCCCCCAGATGTCTCAGTCCATTACAGGGAAAACTGTTTTCGCCTGCACTGCGTCGACTTTCAAGACGAGGATCGACTCACACCACGGTGGCAAGTGGGACAGCCCTGTGGGAAAGCCTTCGTGGGAAAGCCTCGCTCGAGGGAAAGCCACAGATCCCTTGATCACGCGAAGGGAAGCGTGACACTGCTTGCTACAGTTCAGGAGGAAAGGGCACGTGCATGCCCACTCGAAACGAGGACTGACTCCCCTGTGGAGACTCCAGAAGTACCCAAGATCCATGTCAGCACTGGAGAGGATCCTCAGGTTCCGGCACCGATTCCACACAAGGTCTTAGCCCCGCATCGACGGGAGAGGAAACCCGAGGGCCCCCGAGCAACTCGAATGGGGACTGGCCTTTCCTGAGGCCACCAGAGCGGGCCCTGAGGTCCCCGTCATAAGTCGAGAGCACCTGCCACAACTCGAGAAAATCCATTAGGTTCCCCCTCCAGGCGAGATGAGGCCCATTTCCGCAGAGGCGACTCGAGCTAATCACACCTAACCTCTGAAACTTCCAAAGGGGTCCTTCACGTCCTTGCTGCAACTCAAGAAGTTCCCTGACATACCTGTCTCCACTCGAGAGGAAGCACGAGAGGCCTGCCACATCCAGAGGAGCCCCGTTTCCCGTCTCCTAGCTCGAGAGGAGGGATCCTTTCCCTGCGTTGTCGGAAAGAATTCCCGCCATTCCCATAGCGTCTCAAGAGGAGTCGCTCTCCCACAGGAAAGGCGAGAGGAACTCCAGGGTGGTGCCACCATTCCCAGAGTCCCCCACATGTCTCAGTCCATTTCAGGAAACCTGTTTTCCTGCATTGCTTGGCTCTCAAGCCGAGGATCGACTCACACAACGGTGGCATGTGGGACAGCCCTTTGGGAAAGCCTCGTGGGAAAGCCTCGTGGGAAAGACTCGAGGGAAAGCCACAGATCCCTTACTCCACAAGAAGGGAAGCGAGATACTGCAGCTACAGCTCGGGAGGTAAGCGCATGTGCATGGCCCACTCGAGACGAGGACTGACTCCCCTGGGGAGACTCCAGAAGTACCCCAAGATCCATGTCAGCAAGGAGAGGAATCCTCAGGTTCCTGCACCGACTCCACCACAAGGCCTTAGGCCCCGGCATCGATGGGAGTGAAATCCGAGAGGCCCCGAGCCACTCGCATGGGGACTGGCCTTCCTGAGGCCACCAGAGCGAGTCCCTGAGGTCCCCGTCATAAGTCGAGAGAACCTGCCACAATCGAGAAAATCCAGGAGGTTCTTCCCTCCAGACGAGATGAGCCCCATTTCCGCAGAGGCGACTCGAGGCTAATCACACCCTAACCTCTGGACCTTCCAAAGGGCCCTTCACACCCTTGCTGCAACTCAAGAAGTTCCCTGACATACCCGTCTCCACTCGAGAGGAAGCACGAGAGAGTCCCGCCCACATCCAGAGGAGCCCTGTTTTCCGCCTCCTAGCTCGACAGGAGGGATCCTTTCCCTGCGTGTTCGGAAAAGAATTCCCGGCGTTCCCGTCACATATCAAGAGGGGGCGCTCTCCACAGGAAAGGCGAGAGGAACTCCAGGGTCGTGTCACCATTCCCAGAGTCCAGATCCATCCCCCACTTTTCCAGGACTACTTCGCCGTGGACTCACGCGGTGGCAACATGGGAAAGCCTCGTGGGAAAGCCTGGTGGGAAAGCGTCGTGGGAAAGCCTCATGGAAAGCCTCGAGGGAAAGCCACAGATCCTATGATCCACGGAAGGGAAGCGTGACACTGCTGCTACAGCTCAGGAGGAAAGCGCACGTGCCATACCCCCGACTGGAGACGAGGACTCACTCCCCTGGGGAGACTTCAGAAGTACCCCAAGAGCGATGTCAGCACTGCAGGGGAATTCTCAGTTTCCGACACCGACTCCACACAAGGTCTTAGGGCCCGGCATCGATGGGAGAGGAATCCCGGAGCCCCCGAGCAAATCGCATGGGGACTGGCCTTTCCTGAGGCCACCAGAGCGGGTCCCTGAGGTCCCTGTCGTAAGTCGAGAGCACCTGCCGCAACTCGAGAAAATCCAGGAGGTTCTGCCCTCCAGGCGAGATGAGGCCCATTTCGCTGAGGCGTCTCGAGGCTAATCACACCTAATCTCTGGAACTTCCAAAGGGTCCTTCACACCCTTGCTGCAACTCAAGAATTTCCATGACATACCCGTCTCCACTCGAGAGGAAGCACAAGAGCTCCGCTCACATCCAGAGGAGCCCCGTGTCCGCCTCGTAGCTCGAGAGGAGGGATCCTTTCCCTGTGTGGTTGGTAATGAATTCCCGGCGTTCCCGTCGCATCTCAAGATGAGGCGCTCTCCACAGGAAAGGCGAGAGGAACTCAAGGGTCGTGCCACCATTCGCAGAGTCCCCCAGATGTCTCAGTCCATTCCAGGAAAACCTGTTTTCCCTGCACTGCCTTGACTTTCTAGCCGAGGATCGACTCACACCACGGTGGCACGTGGGACAGCCCTGTGGGAAAGCCTCGTGGGAAAGCCCCGTGGGAAAGCCTCGTGGGAAAGTCTCTAGGGAAAGCCACAGATCCCTTGATCCACGCGAAGGAAGCGTGACACTGCTGCTACAGCTCTGGAGGAAATCGCACGTGCATGCCCCCACTCGAGACTACGACTGACTCCCCTGGGGAGACTCCAGAAGTACCCCAAGATCCATGTCAGCACTGGAGAGGAATCCTCAAGTTCCGGCACCAATTCACACAAGGTCGTAGGCCCCGGCATCGACGGGAGAGGAATCCCGAGAGGCCCCTGAGCAACGCGCATGTGGACTGGCCTTTACTGAGTCCACCAGAGCGGGTCCCTGAGGTCCCCGTCATAAGTCGAGAGCACCTGCCGCAACTCGAGAAAATCCAGGAGGTTCTCCCCTCCAGGCAAGATGAGGCCCATTTCCGCTGAGGCGTCTTGAGGCTAATCACACCTAACCTCTGGAACTTCCAAAGGGTCCTTCACACCCTTGCTGCAACTCAAGAAGTTCTCCGACATATCCGTCTGCACTCGAGAGGAAGCACGAGAGTCCCACCCACATCCAGAGGAGCCCCATTTCTGCCTCTTAGCTCCAGAGGTGGGATCCTTTCCGTGCGTTGTCTGGAAAGAATTCACCGAGTTCCCTCGCAATTCAAGAGGAGGCGCTCTCCACAGGAAAGGCGAGAGGAACTCCAGTGTCGTGCCACCATTCGCAGAGTCCCCCAGATGTCTCAGTCCATTCCAGGGAAACCTGTTTCCCTGCACTGCCTCGACTTTCTAGCCGAGGATCGACTCACACCACGGTGGCACGTGGGACAGCCCTGTGGGAAAGCTTCTTGGGAAAGCCTCGTGTGAAAGCCTCGAGGGAAAGCCACAGATCCCTTGATCCACGTGAAGGAAAGCGTGACATTGCTGCTACAGCTCGGGAGGAAAGCCCACGTGCATGCCTCCCCTCGAGACGAGGACTGACTCCCCGGGGAGACCTCAGAAGTACCCCAAGATCCATGTCAGCACCGGAGAGGAATCCTCAGGTTCTGGCACCGACTCCACACAAGGTCTTAGGCCCCGGCATAGACGGGAGAGGAATCCCGAGAGGCCCCCGAGCAACTCGCATGGGGCCTGGCCTTTCCTGAGGGCACCAGAGCGGGTCCCTGAGGTCCCCGTCGTAAGTCGAGGGCACCTGCCGCAACTCGAGAAAATCCAGGAGGTTCTACCCTCCAGGCGAGATGAGGCCCATTACCGCTGAGGCGTCTCGAGGCTAATCACACCTAACCTATGGAACTTACAAAGGGTCCTTCACGCCCTTGCTGCAACTCAAGAAGCTCCCCCACATACCCGTCTCCACTCTCGAGAGGAAGCCCGAGAGTCCCGCCCACATCCAGAGGAGCCCCGTTACTGCCTCCTAGCTCGAGAGGAGGGATCCTTTCACTGAGTGGTCGGTCAAGTATTCCCGGAGTTCCCGTCTCATCTCAAGAGGAGGCGCTCTCCACAGGAAAGGCGAGAGGAACTCCAGATTCGTGCACCCCATTCCCAGAGGCCCCCAGATGTCTCAGTCCATTCCATGGAAACCTGTTTCTCCTGCACTGCCTCAACTTTCTAGCCTAGGATCGACACACAACACGGTGGCACGTGGGACAGCCTTTGGGAAAGTCTCGTGGGAAAGCCTCGTGAAAGACTCAGGGGAAGCCGCAGATACCTTGATCCACGCGAAGGGAAGCGTGACACTGCTGCTACAGCTCGGGAGGAAAGCGCACGTGCATGCCCCCACTCGAGATGAGGACTGACTCCCCGTGGGGAGACTGGAGAAGTACCCCAAGATCCTTGTCAGCACTGCAAAGGAATCCTCAGGTTCCGGCACCGACTCCACACAAGGTCTTAGGCCCTGGCATCGACGGGAGAGGAACCCGAGAGGGCCTGAGTAACTCGCATGGGGACTGGTCTTTCCTGAGGCCACCAGAGCGGGTCTCTGAGGTCCTGTCATAAGTCGAGAGCACCTGCCGCAACTCGAGAAAATCCAGGAGGTTTCCTCCCTCCAGGCGAGATGAGGCCCATTTCGCGAGGCGACTCAAGGCTTATCACACCTGACCTCTGGAACTTCCAAAGGGTCCTTCACACCTTGCTGCAACTCAAGAGTTCCCCGACATACC
>NW_017205758.1:0-5153 GCF_001704415.2 Capra hircus
AGGGACCTCAGGGACCCGCTCTGGTGGCCTCAGGAAAGGCCAGTCCCCATGCGAGTTGCTCGGGGGCCTCTCGGATTCCACTCCGTAGTTGCCGGGCCTATGACCTAGTGTTGAGTCGCTGCCGGAACCTGAGATTTCCTCTCCACTGCTGACCTGGATTTGGGGTACTTCTGGAGTTTCCCCAGGGAAGTCAGTCCTCGTCACGAGTGGGGCATGCACGTGCGCTTTTCTCTCGAGCTGTAGCAGCAGTGTCACGCTTCCCTTCGCGTGGATCAAGGGATCTATGGCTTTCCTCGAGGCTTTTCCACGAGGCTTTCCCACGAGGCTTTCCAACAGGGCTGTTCCACGAGCCACCGTGGTGTGAGTCGATCCTCGGCTTGAAAGTCACGGCAGTGCAGGGAAAACAGGTTTCCCTGGAATGGATTGAGACATCTGGGGGACTCTGGGAATGGTGGCACGACCCTGGAGTTCCTCTCGCCTTTCCTGTGGAGAGTGCCTCCTCTTGAGATGCGTCAGGAATGCCGGGAATTTTTCCCGACCACACAGGGAAAGGATCCCTACTCTCGAGCTAGGAGGCGGAAACGGGGCTCCTCTGGATGTGGGCGGGGACTCTCGTGCTTCCTCTCGAGTGGAGACGGGTATGTGGGGGAACTTCTTGAGTTGCAGCAAGGGTGTGAAAGACCCATAGGAAGTTCCAGAAGTTAGGTGTGATTAGCCTCGAGACGCCTCAGCGGAAATGGGCCTCATCTCGCCTGGAGGGGAGAACCTCCTGGATTTTCTCGAGTTGTGGCAGGTGCTCTCAACATATGACGGAGACCTCAGGAACCCGCTATGGTGGCCTCAGGAAAGGCCAGTCCCCATGCGAGTAGCTCTGGGCCTCTCGGAATTCCATTCCCGTAGATACGGGGCCTACGACCTTTTGTGGAGTCGCTGCCGGAACCTGAGGATTCCTCTGCAGTGCTGACCTGGATTTGGGGTACTTCTGGAGTCTCCCCAGGGGAGTCAGTCCTCAACTCGAGTGGGGGCATGCACGTGCGCTTTCCTCCCGAGCTGTAGCAGCAGTGTCACGCTTCCCTTCGCGTGGATCAAGTGATCTGTGGCTTTCCTCGAGGCATTCCCACGAGGCTTTCCCACGAGGCTTTCCCACAGGGCTGTCCCACGTGCCACCGTGGTGTGAGTCGATCCTCGGCTTGAAAGTCGAGGCAGTGCAGGGAAAACAGGTTTCCCTGGAGTGAACTGAGACATCTGGGGACTCTGGGAATGGTGGAACGACCCTGGAGTTCCTCTCGCCTTTCCTGTGGAGAGCGCCCCCCTCTTGAGATGCTATGGCAAGTCCGGGAATTCATTCCCCGACCACTCAGGGAAAGGATCCCTCCTCTCGAGCTATGAGGTGGAAGCGGGGCTCCTCTGGATGTGGGCGGCCTCTCGTGCTTCCTCTCGAGTGCAGAAGGTATGTCGGGGAACTTCTTGAGTTGCAGCAAGGGTGTGAAGAACCCTTTGAAGTTCCAGAGGTTAGGTGTGATTAGCCTCGAGACGCCTCAGCGGAAATGGCCTCATCTCGCCTGGAGGGAGAAACCTCCTGGATTTCTCAAGTTGCGGCAGGTGCTCTTACTTATGATGGGGACCTCAGGGACCCGCTCTGGTGGGCCTCAGGAAAGGCCAGTCCGCATGCGAGTTGCTCGGGGGCCTCTCGGGATTCCTCTCCCGTCGATGCCGGGGCCTAAGACTGCCGGGAGCCAGTGTGAGGAAGCCCGCCCGTGACAAGGTTATGAGGATGGAAGCTGACATACGCAAGGCATGCTCAGACTTCAGGGACCCCTCTGGAAATTTTTAATCATGTACCCCAACAAAAATCTGCCGGTTTTTGTGCTCTGCTTTTTCACTCTTCTGACCTTTTCTGGAAAAAGTCAATTCAGGGCGTTAGTCTTCTGCATTTGAAAGAGTGTTTCAATCCAAAAAACCTCTGATGGCTTTCTAGCCTGCCTGTAGGACTCGTACAGCTGCGCTTGTGATTGTTTGAGGCCTCCTGACCGCAGGAGGCACAGGAAGCTTAAAACATCCTAGGAATGCAGGAGCTTCCGAGGAGTCAAAATCTTTAGAATAGGACTGATTAAAAGTTTCATTTTTTGGGTCAATGCTTGCTGCCAAATTTTCATATCCTTTATTTTAGATATAGTTGGTATATAGAAAAACAAGTAGTAGACCTGGTATTAGCAACATTAGATCTTTGAGTTAAGTACCTTCTTTGTTATAACCCACTGCACCTTTGTTCTATAGAGATGTAACTTTAATGCTTTAAGGAGATGCAGATTAAAGAAAAACACTTCAGGGGAAACAAAATTAACATTCATTAAGGAAGAGAGCCAAAAAAGTGTTAACAAGCCTCTTGGCCAGAAGATAATGTAAATCACCTGAGACCTTTTGTATACAAAATGATATACAGAAAGAATCTGGGTTGCGAACACTACATAATTTTGTGTTATCCATTGATCTCCATGTTTTATCAAAAGTATAAAAGGCCTTCTGAACAATAAAGGAGGAGGCCAGGGGCCGGGGGCCAGTTTCTCGGACCAGCTTCTCGAACTAGTCTCTCAGCCTGGTTTCTTGGGACTCTGGCTCCCCCCGTGTCTTTCTCACTCTTTCTTCTTCTCTACCTTTCCTTCTCTCTGCTCTTTACTTTAACTTCAGGCTGAATCTCCACCTGGAGTGCGGAGGCTCGCCAGGTCTACTTACTTGTCCTGGCTGTTAAGACCCACACGAAAGGGAGCTTAAGGCGAGGCACCCTTAGATATTCAAGCGGGTGCCGGTGGCCCAACGTAGGTGGTGCAAATTCCTTGTCTGGAATTTTATTGGCCGTCCGCGTAAACCAAGCTATTCAGTCCTCTTCCTCCACTTAACCTTCTTACTACAATATAGTTTCCTAATCTAATCTTACATTAATAAATAAACAAGTCTTTCCACGCCAACGCCGTCCACCCTTCGAATTCCCTGGATCCACCGGGGCTGGAAGCCGGCATAAGACCTTGTGTGGAGTCGGTGCCGGAACCTGAGGATTCCTCTCCAGTGCTGACATGGAACTTGGGTACTTCTGGAGTCTCCCCAGGGGAGTCAGTCCTCGTCTCGAGTGGGGGCATGCACGTGCGCTTTCCTCCCGAGCTGTAGCAGCAGTGTCACGCTTCCCTTCGCGTGGATCAAGGGATCTGTGGCTTTCCCTCGAGGCTTTCCCACGAGGCTTTCCCTCGAGGCTTTCCCACAGGGCTGTCCCACTTGCCACCGTGTGGTGTGAGTCGATCCTCGCTTGAAAGTCGAGGCAGTGCAGGGAAAACAGGTTTCCCTGGAATGGATTGAGACATCTCGGGGACTCTGGGAATGGTGGCACGATCCTGGAGTGCCTCTCGTCTTTCCTGTGGAGAGCGCCTCCTCTTCAGATGCGACAGAAAACGTCGGGAATTCTTTCCCGACCACGCAGGGAAAGCATCCCTCCTCTCGAGCTAGGAGGCAGAAATGGGGCTCCTCTGGATGTCAGGCGGACTCTCGTGCTTCCTCTCGAGTGGAGACGGGTATGTCGGGGAACTTCTTGAGTCGCAGCAAGGGTGTGAAGGACCCTTTGGAAGTTCCAGAGGTTAGGTGTGATTAGCCTCGAGACGCCTCAGCGGAAATGGGCCTCATTTCGCCTGGAGGGGAGAACCTCCTGGATTTTCTCGAGTTGCCGCAGGTGCTCTCGACTTACGATGGGGCCCTCAGGGACCCGCTCTGGTGGCCTCACGAAAGGCCAGGCCCCATGCGAGTTGCTCGGGGCCTCTCGGGATTGCTCTGCCGTCGATGCCAGGGCCTAAGACCTTGTGTGGAGTCGGTGCTGGAACCTGAGGATTTCTCTCCAGTGCTGACATGGATCTTGGGGTACTTCTGGAGTCTCCCCTGGGAGTCAGTCCTCGTCTCGAGTGGGGGCATGCACGTGCGCTTACCTCCCAAGCTGTATCAGCAGTGTCACGCTTCCCTTCACGTGGATCAAGGGATCTGTGGCTTTACCTCGAGGCTTTCCCACGAGGCTTTCCCTCGAGGCTTTCCCACAGGGCTGTCCCACGTGCCACCGTGGTGTTTCTCTATCCTCGGATTGAAAGTCGAGGCAGTGCAGGGAAAACAGGTTTCCCTGGAATTGACTGAGACATCCGGGGGACTCTGGGAATGGTGGCACGACCTGGAGTTCCTCTCACCTTTACTGTTTAGAGCGCCTCCTCTTGAGATGCGACGGGAACGCCGGGAATTCTTTCCGGACACGCAGGGAAAGGATCCCTCCTCTCGAACTACGAAGCGGAAACACGGCTCATCTGAATGTGGGCTGGGCTCTCGTGCTTCCTCTCGAGTGGAGACGGGTATGTCGGGGAACTTCTGGAGTTGCAGCAAGGGTGTGAAGGACCCTTTCGAAGTTCCAGAGTTTAGGTGTGATTGCCTCGAGGCGTCTCAGCGGAAAAGGGCCTCATCTCGCCTGGAGGGGAGAACCTCCTCGATTTTCTTGAGTTGCGGCAGGTGCTGTCGACTTAGGACGGGGACCTCAGGGACCCGCTCTGGTGGCCTCAGGAAAGGCCAGTACCCATGCGAGTTGCTCAGGGGCCTTTTGGTATTCCTCTCCCATCGATGCCGGGGCCTAAGACCTTGTGTGGAGTCGGTGCCATAACCTGAGGATTCCTCTCCAGTGCTGACATGGTTCTTGGGTACTTCTGGAGTCTCCCCAGGGAGTAAGTCCTCGTCTCGAGTGGGGGCATGCACGTGCGCTTTCCTCCCGAGCTGTAGCAGCAGTGTCACGCTTCCTGCTTGCGTGGATGGCTTTCCCTCGAGGCTTTCCCTCGAGGCTTTCCCACGAGGCTTTTCACAGGGCTGTCCCACGTGCTAGAGTGGTGTGAGTCGATCCTTGGCTTGAAAGTCGAGGCAGGGCAGGGAAAACAGTTTTCCCTGGAATGGACTGAGACACATGGGGGACTCTGGGAATGGTGGCACGACCCTGATTTCCTCTCGTCTTTAGTGTGGAGAGCGCCTCCTCTTGAGATGCGATGGGAACGCCGGGAAATTCTTGAGCCGAACACAGCAGGGAAAGGATCCCTCCTCTCTGAGCCAGGAGGCAGAAAAGAGGCTCCACTGAATGTGGGCGGGATTCT
>NW_017205759.1:0-5153 GCF_001704415.2 Capra hircus
ACTGCTGACTTTCAAGCCGAGATCGACTCACACCACAGTGGGCACGTTGGACAGCCCTGTGGGAAAGCCTCATGGGAAAACCTCCTGGAAAGCCTCGAGGGAAAGCCACAGATCCCTTGATCCACGAAAGGGTAGCGTGACACTGCTGCTACAGCTCGGGAAGGAAGTGCACGTGCATCCCCACTGAGACGGACTGACTTCCTGGGGAACTCCAGAAGTCCCCAAGATCCATGTCAGCCACTGGAGAGGAATCCTCAGGTTCCGGCACTGACTCCACACAAGGTCTTAGGCCCGGCATCGACGGAGAGGAATCCCGGCGGCTCCCGAGCAACTCGCAAGGGGACTGGCCTTTCCTGAGGCCACCAGAACGGGTCCCTGAGTCCCCGTCGTAAGTAGAGAGCACCTGCCGCAACTTGAGAAAATCCAGGAGTTCTCCCCTCCAGGCGACATGAGGCCCATTTCCGCTGAGTATAGAGGCTAATCACACACTTACCTCTGGAACTTCCAAAGGGTCCTTCACACCCAACTGCCAGCTCAAGAAGTTCCCCGACATACCCGTCTCCACTCGAGAGGAAGCAGGAAAGTCCCGCCCACATCAGAGGAGCCACGTTTCGCCTCCTAGCTCGAGAGGTTTGATCCTTTCCCTGCGTGGTGGGGAAAGAATTCGCGGCGTTCCCGTCGCATCTCAAAAGGAGGCGCTCTCCAGAGGAAAAGTGAGAGGAACTCCAGGTTCGTGCCACCATTGCCAGAGTCCCCCAGATATCTCAGTCCATTCCAGGGAAACCTATTTTCCCTGCATGCCTCGACTTTCAAGCCCTGGATCGACTCACACCACTGTGCATGTGGGACAGCCATGTGGGAAAGCCTCGTGGGAAAGCCTCGGGGAAAGCCTCTTGGGAAAGCCTCGTGGGAAAGCCTCGAGGGAAAGCTACAGATCCCCTGATCCACGCGAATGGAAGCGCGACACTGCTGCTACAGATCGAGAGGAAAGCGCACGTGCATGCCCCACTCGATACGAGGACTGACTCCCTGGGGAGACTCCAGAAGTACCCAAGATCCATGTCAGCACTGGTGAGGAATCCTCAGGTTCCGGCACTGACTCCACACAAGGTCTTAGGCCCCGGCATCGACGGGACAGGAATCCCGAGAGGCCCCCGAGCAACTCGCATGGGGACTGGCCTTTCCTGAGGCCACCAGATCGAGTCCCTGAGTTCCCCGTCGTAAGTCGAGAGCACCTGCCGCAACTCGAGAAAATCCAGGAGGTTCTCCCCTCCAAGGCGAGATGAGGCCCATTTCCGCTGAGGCGTCTCGAGGCTAATCACACTTAACCTCTGGAACTTCCAAAGGGTCCTTCACACCCTTGCTGCAACTCAAGAAGTTCCCCGACATACCCGTCTCCACTCGAGAGGAAGCACGAGAGTCCCGCCACATCCAGAGGAGCCCCATTTCCGCCTCCTAGCTCGAGGGGAGGGATCCTTTTCCCAGCGTGGTCGGGAAAGAATTCCCGGCGTTCCCGTTGCATTTCAAGAGTAGGCGCTTTCCACAGGAAAGGTGAGAGGAACTCCAGGGTCGTACCACCATTCCCAGAGTCACCTGGATGTCTCAGTCCATTCCAGGGAAATCTGTTTTTCCCTGCACTGCGTCGACTTTCAAGCCGAGGATCGACTCACAAAACGGTGGCACGTGGGACAGCCCTGTGGGAAAGCCTCGTGGGAAAGCCTCGAGGGAGAAACACAGATCCCTTGATACACGCGAAGGGAAGCACGACACTGCTGCTACAGCTCGGGAGGAAAGTGCACGTGCATGCCCCACTCGAGAGGAGGACTGACTGCCCTGGGGAGACTCCAGAAGTCCCCTAAGATCCATGTCTGCACTGGAGAGGAATCCTCAGGTTCCGGCACTGACTCCACACAAGGTCTTAGGCCCCAGCATCGACGGGAGAGGAATCCCGAGAGGCCCCCGAGCAACTCGCATGGGGACTGGCCTTTCCTGAGGCCACCAGAGCGGATTCCCTGAGGTCCCCGTCGTAAGTCGAGAGCACCTGCGGCAACTCGAGAACAATCCAGGAGGTTCTCCCCTCCAGGAGAGATGAGGCCCATTTCAGTTGAGGCAACTAGGGGGTAATAACACTTTAACTCTGGAACTTCCAAAGGGTCTTTCACACCCTTGCTGCAACTCAAGAGGTTCCGCGACATACCCGTCTCCACTCAAGAGGAATCCGAGAATCCCGCCCATATCCACAGTGGCCCCGTTTCCGCCTGCTAGCTCGAGAGGAGGGATCCTTTCCCTGCGTGGTGGGGAAAGAATTCCCGGCGTTCCCGTCGCATCTCAAGAGGAGGCGCTCTCCACAGGAAAGGCGAGAGGAACCCGAGGGTCGTGTAACCATTCCCTGAGTCCCCCAGATGTCTCAGTCCATTCCAGGGAAACTGTTTTCCCTTCACTGCCTCCACTTTAAAGCCGAGGATCGACTCACACCACCGTGGCACGTGGGAAAGCCCTGTGGGAAAGCCTCGTGGGAAAGCCTCATGGGAAAGTCTAGAGGGAAAGCCACAGATCCCTTGATCCACGAAACGGGAAGCGTGACACTGCTGCTACAGCTCGGGAGGAAAGCGCACGTGCATTCCCCCACTCGAGACGAGGACTTACGCCTCTGGGGAGACTCCAGAAGTCCCCGAAGATCCATGTCGGCACTGGAGAGGAATCCTCAGGTTCCGGCACTGACTCCACACAAGGTCTTAGGCCCCGGCATCCGACGGGAGAGGAATCCCGAGAGGCCCCCGAGCAACTCAGCATGGGGACTGGCTCTTTCCTGAGGCACCAGAGCGGGTCCCTGAGGTGCCCGTCGTAAGTCGAGAGCACCTGCCGCAACTCGAGAAAATCCAGGAGGTTCTCCCCTCCAGGCGAGATGAGGCCCATTTCCGCTGAGGCGTCTCGAGGCTAATCACACCTAACCTCTGGAACTTCCAAAGGGTCCTTCACACCCTTAGCTGCAACTCAAGAAGTTCCCCGACATACCCGACTCCACTCGAGAGGAAGCAGGAGAGTCCCGCCCACATCCAGAGGAGCCCCGTTTCCGCCTCCTAGCTCGAGAGGAGGGATCCTTTCCCTGCGTGCTCGGGGAAAGATTTCCCGGCGCTTTCCGTGGCATCTCAAGAGGAGGAACTCTCCACAGGAAAGGCGGGAGGAACTCGAGGGTCATGCCACCATTCCCAGAGTCCCCCAGATGTCTCAGTCCATTCCAGGGAAACCTGTTTTCCCTGCACTTCCTCGACTTTCAAAGCCCAGGATCGACTCACACCACTGTGGCATGTGGGACAGCCCTGTGGGAAAGCCTCGTGGGAAAGCCTCGGGGGAAAGCCTCGTGGGAAAGCCTCGTGGGAAAGCCTCGAGGGAAAGCCACAGATCCCTTGATACACGCGAATGGAAGCGCGACACTGCTGCTACAGCTCGGGAGGAAAGCACACGTGCATTCCCCCACTCGAGACGAGGAGCTGACTCCACTGGGGAGACTCCAGAAGTACCCCAAGATCCATGTCAGCACTGGAGAGGAATCCTCAGGTTCTGGCACCCACTCCACACAAGATCTTAGGCCCCGGCATCGACGGGAGAGGAATCCCGAGAGGCCGCGAGCTACTCGCATGGGCGACTGGCCTTTCCTGAGGCCATCATAGCGGGTCCCTGAGGTCCCCGTCGTAAGTCGAGAGCACCTGCCGCAACTCGAGAAAATCCAGGAGGTTCTCCCCTCCAGGCGAGATGAGGCCCATTTCCGCTGAGACGTCTCGAGGCTAATCACACCTAACCTCTGGAACTTCCAAAGGGTCCTTCACACCCTTGCTGCAACTCAAGAAGTTCCCCGACATACCCGACTCCACTCGAGAGGAAGCACGAGAGCTCCACACACATCCACAGTAGCCCCATTTCCGCCTCCTAGCTCGAGAGGAGGGATCCTTTCCCTGCGTGGTCGGGAAAAAATTCCCGGCGTTCCCGTCGCATCTCAAGAGGAGGCGCTCTCCACAGGAAAGGCGAGAGGAAATCCAGGGTCGTTACACCATTCCCAGAGTCCCCAGATGTCTCAGTCCATTCCAGGGATACCTGTTTCCCTGCACTGACTCGACTTTCAAGCCGAGGATCCACTCACACCACGGTGGCACGTGGGACAGCCTGTGGGAAAAAGCCTCGAGGGAAAGCCTCAGGAAAGCCTCGAGGGAAAGCCCCTGATCCCTTGATCCACCCGAAGGGAAGCGTGACACTGCTGCTACAGCTCGGGAGGAAAGCGCACGTGAATGCCCCCACTCGAGACGAGGACTTACGCCTCTGGGGAGACTCCAGAAGTCCCCGAAGATTCATGTCGGCACTGGAGAGGAATCCTCAGGTTCCGGCACTGACTCCCCGCAAGGTCTTAGGCCCCGGCATTAACGGGAAAGGAATCCCGAGAGGCCCCCGAGCAACTCGCATGGGGATTGGCCTTTCCTGAGGCCACCAGAACGGGTCCCTGAGTCCCCGTCGTAAGTCGAGAGCACCTGCCGCAACTCGAGAAAATCCAGGAGGTTCTCCCCTTCAGGCGACATGAGCACCATTTCCGCTGAGGTATCTCGAGGCTAATCACACCTAACTTCTGAAACTTCCAAAAGGTCCTTCACACCCTTGCTGCAACTCAAGAAATTCCCCGACATACCCGTCTACACTCGAGAGGAAGCAGGAAAGTCCCGCCCACATCAAGGAGCCACGTTTCCGCCTCCCTAGCTCGAGAGTTTGAACCTTTCCCTGCGTGGTGGGGAAAGATTTCGCGGCGTTCCCGTCGCAGCTCAAGAGGAGCGTCTCCAGAGGAAAAAGGCAGAGGAACTCCAGGTTCGTGCCACCATTGCCAGAGTCCCCCAGATGTCTCAGTCCATTCCAGGGAACCTGGTTTCCCTGCACTGCCTCGACTTTCAAGCCAAGGATTGACTCACACCACAGTGGCACGTGGGGCAGCCCTGTGGGAAAGCCTCGAGGGAAAGCCCACAGATCCCTTGATCCACGCGAAGGGAAGCGTGACACTGCTGCTTAACGCTCGGGACGAAAGCGCACGTACATGGCCCCACTCGAGACAGGACTGACACCCCTGGGGAGACTCCAGAAATACCCCAAGGTCCATGTCAGCACTGGAGAGTAAT
>NW_017205760.1:0-5153 GCF_001704415.2 Capra hircus
TTGCGGGCAGGTGCTCTCGACTTACGACGGGGACCTCAGGGACCCGCTCTGGTGGCCTCAGGAAAGGCCAGTCCCCATGCGAGTTGTTCGGGGCCTCTCGGGATTCCTCTCTCCGTCGATGCCGGAGCCTAAGACCTTGTGTGGAGTCGGTTCCCGAACCTGAGGATTCCTCTCCAGTGCTGACATGGATCTTGGGGTACTCCTGGAATCTCCCCAGGGGAGTCAGTCGTCGTCTCGAGTGGGGGCATACACGTGCGCTTGCCTCCCGAGCTGTAGCAGCAGTGTCGCGCTTCCCTTCACGTGGTCAAGGGATCTGTGGCTTTCCTTCGAGGCTTTCCCACGAGGCTTTCCCACAGGGCTGTCCCACGTGCCACAGTGGTGTGAGTCAATCCTCGGCTTGAAAGTCGAGGCAGAGCAGGAAAACAGGTGTCCCTGTAATGGACTGAAACATCTGGGGGACGTTGGGAATGGTGACACGACCCTGGAGTTCCTCTCGCCTTTCCCTATGGAGAGCGCGTCCTCTTGAGATGGACGGGAATCGCCGGGAATTGTTTCCCGACCAAGCAGGGAAAGGATCCCTCCTCTCGAGCTAGGAGGCAGAAAACGGGTCTCTTCTGGATGCGGGCGGGAACTCTCGTGCTTCCTCTCGAGTGGAGACGGGTAAGTCGGGGAACTTCTTGAGTTGCAGCCTCGGTGTGAAGGACCCTTTGAAAGTTCCAGAGGTTAGGTGTGATTAGCCTCGAGAAGCCTCAGCGCAAATGGGCCTCATCTCGCCTGGAGGGGAGAACCTCCTGGATTTTCTCGAGTTGCGGCAGGTGCTCTCGACTTAGACGGGGACCTCAGGGACCCGCTCTGGTGGCCTCAGGAAAGGCCAGTCCCCATACGAGTTGCTCGGGGGCCTCTCGGGATTCCTCTCCCGTCGATGCCGGTGCGTAAGATTTTGTGTCGAGTCGGTGCCACAACCTGAGGATTCCTCTCCATTGCTGACTTGGATCTTGGGTACTTCTGGAGTATCCCCAGGGGAGTCAGTGCTCGTCTCGAGTGGGGGCATGCACGTGTGCCTTCCTCCCGAGCTGTAGCAGCAGTGTCATGCTTTCCATGGAGTGGATCAAGGGATCTGTGGCTTTCCCACGACGCTTTCCCACGAGGCTTTCCCAGGAGGCTTTCCCTCAGGGCTGTCCCACGTGCCACCGTGGTGTGAGTCGATCCTCGGCTTGAAAGTCGAGGCAGTGCAGGGAAAACAGGTTTCCCTGGAATGGACTGAGACATCTGGGGGACTCTGGGAATGGTGGCACGACCCTGGAGTTCCTCTCGCCTTTCCTGTGGAGAGCGCCTCCTCTTGAGATGTGACGGGAACGCCGGAATTTTTCCCCGACCACGAAGGGAAAGGATCCATCCTCTGGAGCTAGGAGGCGGAAACGGGCTCCTCTGGATGTGGGGGGAACTCTCGTGCTTCCCCTCGAGTGGAGACGAGTATGTCGGGGAACTTCTTGTGTTGCAGCAAGGGTGTGAAGGACCCTTTGGGAGTCCCAATTGTTAGGTGTTAGCCTCGAGACGCCTCAGCGGAAATGGGCCTCATCTCGGCTGGAGGGGATAACCTCCTGGATTTTCTCGAGTTGCGGCAGGTGCTCTTGACTTACCACGGGGACCTCAGGGACCCGTTCTGGTGGCATCAGGAAACCAGTCCCCATGCGAGTTGCTCGGGGGCCTCTCGGGATTCCACTCCCGTCGATGCTGGTGCCTAAGAACTTGTGTGGTGTCAGTCCGAAACCTGAGGATTCCTCTCCAGTGCTGACATGGATCTTGGGGTACTTCTGGAGTCTCCCTGGCGAGTCAGTCCTCATCTCGAGTCCGGCCATGCACGTGCGCTTTTCTCCCGAGCTGTAGCAGCAGTGGCAATCTTCCCTTCTCGTGGATCAAGGGATCAGTGGCTTTCCATCGAGTCTTTGCCACGAGGCTTTCCCACGAGGTGTTCCCACATTGCTGTCCCACGAGCAACCGTGGTGTGAATCGATCCTTAGCTTGAAAGTCGAGGCAATGCAGGTAAAACAGTTTTCCCTGGAATGGACTGAGACATCTGGGGGACTCTGGGAATGGTGGCACGACCCTGGAGTTCCTCTCGCCTTTCCTGTGGACAGCGCCTCCTCTTGAGATGCGACGGGAACGGCGGGAATTCTTTCCCGACCACGCAGGGAAAGGATCCCTCCTCTCGATCTAGGCGGCGGAAACGGAGCTACTCTGGATGTGGGCGGGACTCTCGTGCTTCCTCTCGAGTGGAGACGGGTATGTTGGGGATCTTCTTGAGATGCAGCAAGGGTGTGAAGGACTCTTTGGAAGTTCCAGAGTTTAGGTGTGATTAGCCTAGAGTCGCCTCAGGGGAAATGGGCCTCATCTCGCCTGGAGGGGAGAACCTCCTGGATTTTCTCGAGTTGCGGCAGGTGCTCTCGACTTACGACGGGGACCTCAGGGACCCGCTCTGGTGGCCTCAGGAAAGGCCAGTCCCCATGCGAGTTGCTCGGGGGCCTCTCGGGATTCCCCTCCCGTCGATGCCGGGGCCTAAGACCTTGTGTGGAGTCGGTGCCGGAACCTGAGGATTCCTCTCCAGTGCTGACATGGATCTTGGGGTACTTCTGGAGTCTCCAAGGGGAGTCAGTCCTCATCTCGAGTGGGGGCATGCACGTGCACTTTCCTCCCGAGCTGTAACAGCAGTGTCACTCTTCCCTTCGCGTGTATCAAGGGATCCGTGGCTTTGCCTCGAGGCTTTCCCAAAGGGCTGTCCCACGTGCCACCGTGGTGTGATTGGATCCTCGTCCTGACAGTCGAGGCAGTGTAGGGAAACAGGTTTCCCTGGAATGGACTGAGACATCTGGGGGACTCTGGGAATGGTGGCACGACCCTGGAGTTCCTCTCGCCTTTCCTGTGGAGAGCGCCTCCTCTTGAGATGCGACGGGAATGCCGGGAATTCTTTCCCGACCACGCAGGGAAAGGATCCCTCCTCTCGAGCTAGGAGGCTGACACGGGGCTCCTCTGGATGTGGGCGGGACTCTCGTGCTTCCTCTCGAGAGGAGACGGGTATGTCGGGGAACTTCATGAGATGCAGCAATTGTGTGAAGGACCCTTTGGAAGTTCCAGTTGTTCGGTGTGATTAGCCTCGAGACGCCTAAGTGGAAATGGGCCTCATCTCGCCTGGAGGGGAGAATCTCCTGGATTTTCTCGAGATGCGGCAGGTGCTCTCGACTTTCGACGGGGACCTCAGGGACTGGCTCTTGTGTATTTAGGAAAGGCCAGTCCCCATGCGAGTTCCTCGGGGGCCTCTCGGGATTGCTCTCCCGTCTATGCCGGGCCCTAAGACTTTGTGTGGAGTCGGTGCCAGAACCTGAGGATTCCTCTTCAGTGCTGTAACGGATCGTGGGGTACTTCTGGAGTCTCCCCAAGGGAGTCAGACCTCGGCTCGAGTGTGGGCATGCACGTGCGCATTCCTCCCGAACTGTAGCAGCAGTGTCACGCTTCCCTTCATGTGGATCAAGGGATCTGTGGCTTTCCCTCGAGGCTTTCCCACGAGGCTGTCCCACAGGGCTGTCCCACGTGCCACCGTGGTGTGAGTCGATCCTCGGCTTGAAAGTCGAGGCAGTGCAGTGAAAACAGGTTTCCCTGGAATGGACTGAGACATCTGGGGGACTCTGGGAATGGTGGCACGACCCTGGAGTTCCTCTCGCCTTTCCTGTGGAGAGCGCGTCCTCTTGAGATGCAACGGGAACGCCGGGAATTCTTTCCCGACCACGCAGGGAAAGGATTCCTCCTCTCGAGCTAGGAGGTGGAAACGGGGTTCCTCTGGATGTGGGCAGAACTCTCGTGCTTCCTCTCGAGTGGAGCCGGGTATGTCTGGGATCTTCTTGAATTGCAGCAAGGGTGTGAAGGACCCTTTGGAAGTTCCAGAGGTAAGGTGTGATTAGCCTCGAGACGCCTCAGGGAAATGGGCCTCATCTCGCCTGGAGGGGAGAACCTCCTGGATTTTCTCGAGTTGCGGCAGGTGCTCTCGACTTAGACGGGGACCTCAGGGACCCGCTCTGGTGGCCTCAGGAAAGGCCAGTCCCCATACGAGTTGCTCGGGGCCTCTCGGGATTCCTCTCCGTCGATGCCGGGGCCTAAGACCTTTTTGGAGTCGGGGCCACAACCTGAGGATGCCTCTCCATTGCTGACATGAATCTTTCCGTACTTCTGGAGTCTCGCCAGGGGAGTCATTCCTCATCTCGAGTGGGGGCATGCACCTGCCATTTCCTCACGAGCTGTAGCAGCAGTGTCACGCTTGCTGACGTGTGGATCAAGGGATCTGTCGCTTTCCACGATGCTTTCCCACGAGGCTTTCCCAGGAGGCTTTCCCTCAGGGCTGTCCCACGTGCCACGGTGGTGTGAGTCGATCCTCGGCGTGGACGTCGAGGCAGTGCAGGGAAAACAGGTTCTTCCTGAATGGACTTAGACATCTGGGGGACTCTTAGAATGCTGGCAAGGCCCTGGAGTTCCTCTCGTCTTTCCTGTTGAAAGCGCCTCCTCTTGATATGCGACGCGAAGGCCTGGAATTCTTTCCCGAAGACGAAGGGAAAGGATCCCTCTTCTCGAGCTACGAGGCGGAAACGGGGCTCCACTGGATGTGGGCGGGACCCTCGTCCTTCCTCTCGAGTGGAGATGGGTATGTCGGAGAACTTCTTGACTTGCAGCAAGGGTGTGAAGGACCCTTTGGAAGTTCCAGAGGTTAGTTGTGATTAGCCTCGAGACGCCTCAGCGGAAATGGGCCTCATCTCGCCTGGAGGGAGAACCTCCTGGATTTTCTCCAGTTGCGGCAGGTGCTCTCGAGTTTCGACAGAGACCTCAGGGACCGCTCTGGTGACCTCAGGAAAGGCCAGTCCCCATGCGAGGTGCTAGGGGCCCTCTCAGGATTCCTCTCCTGTCGATGCCCGGGCCTAAGTCCTTGTGTGGAGTCGGGACCGGAACCTGAGGATTGCTCTCCAGTGCTGACATGGATCTTGGCGTACTTCTGGAGTCTCCCAAGTGGCGTCAGTCCTCGGCTCGAGTGGGGTCATGCACGTGCGCTTTCTCCTGAGCGGTAGCAGCAGTGTCACGCTTCCGTCCCGTGGATCAAGGGGATCTTCCCATGA
>NW_017205761.1:0-5152 GCF_001704415.2 Capra hircus
AAAATTCAGGAGTCTCCCCCTCCAGGCGAGATGAGGCCCATTTCCGCTGAGGGCGTTCCGAGGCTAATCACACCTAAACTCTGGAACTTCAAAAGGGTCCTTCACACCCTTGCGGCAACTCAAGAAGTTCCCCGACTTACGTGTCTCCACTCGAGAGGAAGCACAACAGTTTTGCCCACATCAAGAGGAGCCCCCGTTTCCGCCTCCTAGGTCCAGAGGAGGGATCCTTTCCCTGCGTGGTCGGGAAAGAATTCCCGGCGCGTTCTCGTCGCATCTCAAGAGGAGGCGATCTCCACAGGAAAGGCGAGAGGAACTCCAGGGTCGTGCCACCATTCCTGAGTCCCCCATATGTCTCAATCCATTCCAGGGAACCTGTATTCCCTGCACTGCCTCCGACTTTCAAGACGAGGATCGACTCACACCATAGTTGCAGTGGGCAGCCCTGTGGGAAAGCCTCGTGGGAAAGCCTCGAGGGAAAGACACAGATCCCTTGATCCACGCGAAGGGAAGCACGACACTGCTGCTACAGCTCGGGAGGAAAGCGCACGTGCATGCCCCCCTCTCGAGACGAGGACTGACTGCCCTGGGGA
The DNA here is from genome assembly GCF_001704415.2 of Capra hircus. Classification (NCBI taxonomy): domain Eukaryota; kingdom Metazoa; phylum Chordata; class Mammalia; order Artiodactyla; family Bovidae; genus Capra; species Capra hircus. The sequence goes on from NW_017205761.1 coordinate 591, forward strand.
GACTCCAGAAGTTCCCGTAAGATCCATGTTTGCACTGGAGAGGAATCCTCAGGTTCCCGGCACTGACTCCACACAAGGTCTTAGGCCCCAGCATCGACGGGAGAGGAATCCCGAGAGGTCCCCGAGCAACTCGCATGGGGACTGGCCTTTCCTGAGGCCACCAGAGCGGATCCCTGAGGTCCCCGTCGTAAGTCGAGAGCACCTGCCGCATCTCGAGAAAATCCAGGAGGTTCTCCCCTCCAGGCAAGATGAGGCCCATTTCCGTTGAGGCAACTAGGGGGTAATCACACTTTAACTCTGGAACTTCCAAAGGGTCCTTCACACCCTTGCTGCAACTCAAGAAGTTCCCCGACATACCCGTTTCCACTCAAGAGGAATCCGAGAGTCCCGCACATATCCAGAGTGGCCCGTTTCCGCCTGCTAGCTAGAGAGGAGGGATACTTTCCCTGCGTGGTAGGGAAAGAATTCCCGGCGTTCCCGGTCGCTTCTCAAGAGGAGGCGCTCTCCACAGGAAAGGCGAGAGGAACTCCAGGGTCGTGCCACCATTCCCTGAGTCCCCCAGATGTCTCAGTCCATTCCTGGGAAAACTGTTTTCTCTTCACTGCCTCGACTTTAAAGCCGAGGATCGACTCACACCACCGTGGCACGTGGGAAAGCCCTGTGGGAAAGCCTCGTGGGAAAGCCTCATGGGAAAGTCTAGATGGAAAGCCACAGATCCCTTGATCCACGAAAAGGGAAGCGTGACACTGCTGCTACAGCTCGGGAGGAAAGCGCACGTGCATGCCCCCACTCGAGACGAGGACTTACGCCTCTGGGGAGACTACAGAAGTCCCCGAAGATCCATGTCGGCACTGGAGAGGAATCCTCAGGTTCCGGCACTGACTCCACACAAGGTCTTAGGCCCGGCATCGACGGGAGAGGAATCCCGAGAGGCCCCCGAGCAACTCGCATGGGGACTGGGCTTTCCTGAGGCCACCAGAGTGGGTCCCTGAGGTCCCCGTCGTAAGTCGAGAGCACCTGCCGCAACTCGAGAAAATCCAGGAGGTTCTCCCCTCCAGGCGACATGAGGCCCATTTCCGCTGAGGTATCTCGAGGCTAATCACACCTTACCTCTGGAACTTCCAAAGGGTCCTTCACACCCTTGCTGCAACTCAAGAAGTACCCCGACATACCCGTCTCCACTCGAGAGGAAGCAGGAAAGTGCCGCCCACATCAAGAGGAGCCACGTTTCCGCCTCCTAGCTCGAGAGGTTTGATCCTTTCCCTGCGTGGTGGGGAAAGAATTCGCGGCGTTCCCGTCGCATCTCAAGAGGAGGCGCTCTCCAGAGGAAAAGCGAGAGGAACTCCAGGTTCGTGCCACCATTGCCAGAGTCCCCCAGATGTCTCAGTCCATTCCAGGGAACCTGCTTTCCCTGCACTGCCTCGACTTTCAAGCCGAGGATCGACTCACACCACAGTGGCACGTGGGGCAGCCCTGTGGGAAAGCCTCGTGGGAAAGCCTCGAGGGAAAGACCCAGATCCCTTGATCCACGCGAAGGGAAGCGCGACGCTGCTGCTACAGCTCGGGAGGAAGCGCACGTGCATGCCCCGACTCGAGACGAGGACTGACTGCCCTGGGGAGACTCCAGAAGTACCCTAAGATCCATGTCTGCACTGGAGAGAAATCCTCAGGTTCCGGCACTGAGTCCACAGAAGGTCTTAGGCCCCAGCATGGACGGGAGAAGAATCCCGAGAGGCCCTCGAGCAACTCGCATGGGGACTGGCCTTTCCTGAGGCCACGAGAGCGGGTCCCTGAAGTCCCCATCGTAAGTCGAGAGCACCTGCCGCAACTCGAGAAAATCCAGGAGGTTCTCCCCTCCAGGCTCGATGAGGACTATTTCAGCTGAGGCAACTAGAGTCTAATCACACCTAAACTCTGGAACTTCCAAAGGGTCCTTCACACCCTTGCTGCAACTCAAGAAGTTCCCCGACATACCCATCTCCACTCGAGAGGAAGCATGAGAGTCCCGACCACATCCAGAGGAGCCCCGTTTCCACCTCCTAGCTCGAGAGGAGGGATCCTTTCCCTGCGTGGTCGGGAAAGAATTCCCGGCGTTCCCGTCGCATCTCAAGAGGAGGCGCTCTCCACAGGAAAGGCGAGAGGAACTCCAGGGTCGTGCCACCATTCTGAGAGTCCCCCAGATGTCTCAGTCCATTCCAGGGAAACCTGTTTTCCCTGCACTTGCCTCGACTTTCAAGCCGAGGATCGACTCACAACACGGTGGCACGTGGGACAGCCCTGCGGGAAATCCTAGTAGGAAAGCTTTGTGGGAAACCCTCGAGTGAAAACCACAGATCCATTGATCCAAGCGAAGGGAAGCGTGACACTGCTGCTTCAGCTCGGGAGGAAAGCGCACGTGCATGCCCCCACCTGAGATGAACAGTGACTCCCCTGGGGAGACTCCAGAAATACACCAAGATCCATTTCTGCACTGGAGAGGAATACTCAGGTTCCGGCAGCATCTCCACACAAGATCTTAGGCGCTGGAATCGACGGGAGAGGAAACCCGAGAGGCCCCCGAGCAACTCGCATGGGGACTGGCCTTTCCTGAGGCCACCAGAGCGGGTCCCTGAGGTTCCCGTCGTAAGTCGAGAGCACCTGCCGCAACTCGAGAAAATCCAGGAGGTTCTCCCCTCCAGGCGAGATGAGGCCCATTTCCGCTGAGGCATCTCAAGGCTAATCACATCTAACATCTGGAACTTCCAAAGGGTCCTTCACACCCTTGCTGCAACTCAAGAAGTTCCCCGACATACCCGTCTCCACTCGAGAGGAAGCACGAGAGTGCCGCCCACATCCAGAGGAGCCCCGTTTCCGCCTCCTAGCTCGAGAGGAGGGATCCTTTCCCTGCGTGGTCGGGAAAGAATTCCCGGCATTCCCGTCACATCTCAAGAGGAGGCGCTCTCCACAGGAAAGGCGAGAGGAACTCCAGGGTCTTGCCATATTCCCAAAGTCCCCCAGATGTCTCAGTCCATTCCAGGGAAACCTGTTTTCCCTGCACTGCCTCGACTTTCAAGCCGAGGATCGACTCACACAATGGTGGCACGTGGGACATCCCTGTGGGCAAACCTCGTGGGAAAGCCTCGTGGGAAAGCCTCGAGGGAAAGACACAGATCCCTTGATCCACGAAAAGGGAAGCGTGACACTGCTGCTACAGCTCGGGAGGAAAGCGCACGTGCATGCCCCCTCTCGAGACGAGGACTTACGCCTCTGGGGAGACAACAGAAGTCCCCGAAGATCCATGTCGGCACTGGAGAGGAATCCTCAGGTTCCGGCACTGACTCCACACAAGGTCTTAGGCCCCGGCATCGACGGGAGAGGAATCCCGAGAGGCCCCCGAGCAACTCGCATGGGGACTGGCCTTTCCTGAGGCCACCAGAATGGGTCCCTGAGGTCCCCGTTGTAAGTCGAGAGCACCTGACGCAACTCGAGAAAATCCAGGAGGTTCTCCCCTCCAGGCGACATGAGGCCCATTTCCGCTGAGGTATCTCTAGGCTAATCACACCTTACCTCTGGAACTTCCAAAGGGCCCTTCACACCCTTGCTGCAACTCAAGAAGTTCCCCGACATACCCGTTTCTACTCGAGAGGAAGCACGAGAGTTCCCCCGCACATCCAGAGGAGCCCCGTTTCCTCCTCCTAGCTCGAGAGGAGGGATCCTATACCTGCGTGGTGGGAAAGAATTCCCGGTGTTCCCGTCGCAACTCAAATGGAGGCGCTCTCCACAGGAAAGGCGAGAGGAACTCCAGGTCGTGCCATATTCCCAAAGTCCCCCAGATGTCTCAGTCCATTCCAGGGAAACCTGTTTTCCCTGCACTGCTTCGACTTTCAAGCCACGGATCGACTCACACAACGGCACGTGGGACATCCCTGTGGGAAAAGCGTGGAAAGCCTCGAGGGAAAGACACAGATCCCTTGATCCACGCGAAGGGAAGCGCGTGACACTGCTGCTACAGCTCGAGAGGAAAGCGCAAGTGCATAGCCCCACTCGAGATTGACTGACTCCCCTGGGGAGACTCCAGAAGTACCCCAAGATCCATGTCAGCACTGGAGAGAATGCTCAGGTTCCCCCACACAAGGTCTTAGACCCGGAATCTACGGGAGAAAATCCCGAGAGGCCCCAGAGCAATTCGCATGGGGACTGGCCTTTCCTGAGGCCACCAGAGCGCGGTCCCTGAGGTCCCCATCGTAAGTCGAGAGCACCTGACGCAACTCGAGAAAATCCAGGAGGTTCTCCAATCCAGGCGAGATGAGGCCCATTTCCTCTGACAACAAGGGGTAATCACACTTTAAACTCTGGAACTTCCAAAGGGTCCTCACACCCCTGCAACTCAAGAAGTTCCCAACATACCCGTCTCCACTCAAGAGGATCCCAAGGGTCCCATATCCAGAGTGGCCCCGATTCGCCTGCTAGCTCGAGAGGAGGTATCCTTTCCCTGCGTGGTCGGGAAAGTATTCTAGCGTTCCCGTCTCATCTCAAGTGTAGGCGCTCTCCACAGGAAAGGCGAGAGGAACTTCCAGTCTCAA
>NW_017205762.1:0-5151 GCF_001704415.2 Capra hircus
CCACCAGAGGGTCCCTGAGGTCCCCGTCGTAAGTCGAGAGCACCTGCTGCAACTCGAGAAAATCCAGGAGGTTCTTCCCTCCAGGCGAGATGAGGCCCATTTCCGCTGAGTCGTCTCGAGGATATTCACACCTAACCTCTGGAACTTCCAAAGGGTCCTTCACACCCTTTTTGCAACTCAAGAAGTTCCCCGACATACCCGTCCCCACTCGAGAGAGGAAGCACGAGAGTCCCGCCCACATCCAGAGGAGACCCGTTTCCCCCTCGACGGAGGGATCCTTTCCCTGCGTGCTCGGGAAAGAATTCCCGGCGTTTCCGTCGCATCTCAAGAGGAGGCGCTCTCGACAGGAAAGGCAGAGGAACTCCAGGTGGTGCCACCATTCCCAGAGTCCTCCAGATGTCTCAGTCCATTCCAGGGAAACCTGTTTTCCCTGCACTGCGTCGACTTTCAAGCTGAGGATCGACTCACACCAAGGTGGCACGTTGGACAGCCCTGTGGGAAAGCCTCGTGGGAAAGCCTCGTGGGAAAGCCTCGAGTGAAAGCCACAGATCCGTTGATCCACTCGAAGGGAAGCGTGACACTGCTGCTACAGCTCGGGAGGAAAGCGCACGTGCATACCCCCACTCGAGACGAGGACTGACTCCCCTGGGGAGACTCCAGAATTACCCCAAGATCCATGTCAGCAGTGGAGAGGAATACTCAGGTTCCGGCACGGACTCCACACAAGGTCTTAGGCCCTGCATCGACGGGAGAGGAAACCCGAAGGCCCCGGAGCAACTCGCAAAGGGACTGGCCTTTCCTGAGGCCACCAGAGCAGGTCCCTGAGGTCCCCGTTGTAAGTCGAGAGCACCTGCCGCAACTCGAGAAAATCAAGGAGGTTCTCCCCTCCAGGCGAGATGAGGCCCATTTCTGCTGAGGCGTCACAAGGCTATTCACACCTAAACTCTGGAACTTCCAAAGGGTCCTTCACACCCTTTTTGCAACTCAAGAAGTTCCCCGACATACCCGTCTCCACTCGAGAGGAAGCACGAGAGTCCCGGCCACATCCAGATGTGCCCCGTTCCGGCCTCCTAGCTCGACGGAGGGATCAATTCCCTGCGTGCTCGGGAAAGAATTCCCGGCGTTTCCGTCGCATCTCAAGAGGAGGCACTCTCGACAGGAAAGGCAGAGGAACTCCAGGGTGTTGCCACCATTCCCAGAGTCCTCCAGATGTCTCAGTCCATTCCAGGGAAACCTGTTTTCCCTGCACTGCGTCGACTTTCAAGTGAGTATCGACTCACACCACGGTGGCACGTGGGACAGCCCTGTGGGAAAGCCTCGTGGGAAAGCCTCGTGGGAAAGCCTCGAGGGAAAGCCACAGATCCCTTGATCCACGCGAAGGGAAGCGTGACACTGTTGCTACAGCTCAGGAGGAAATCGCACGTGCATGCCCCACTCGAGACGAGGACTGACTCCCCTGGGAAGACTCCAGAAGTACCCAAGATTCATGTCAGCACAGGAGAGGAATCCTCAGGTTCCGGCACCGACTGCATACAAGGTCTTTTGCCCCGGCATCGACGGGAGAGGAATCCCGAGAGGCCCCAATCAACTCACATGGGGACTGGCCTAACCTGAGGCCACCATATTGGGTCCCTGAGGTTCCCGTCGTAAGTCGAGAGCACCTGCTGCAACTCGAGAAAATCCAGAGGGTTCTCTCCTCCAGGCGAGATGAGGCCCATTTCCGATGAGGCGTCTTGAGGCTAATCACACCGAACCTCTGGAACTTCCAAAGGGTCCTTCTCACCCTTGCTGCAACTCAAGACGTTCCCCGGCATACCCGTCTCGACTCGAGAGGAAGCACGAGAGTCCCGCCCATATCCAGAGGAGCCCGTGTCCGCCTCCTTGCTCGAGAGGAGGGATCCTTTCCCTGCGTGGTCGGTAAAGAATTCCCGGCGTTCCCGTCGCATTTCAAGTGGAGGCGCTCTCCACAGAAAATGCGAGAGGAACTCCAGGGTCGTGCCACCATTCCCAGAGTCCCCAAGATGTCTCAGTCCATTCCAGGGAAACCCGGTTTTCCTGCACTGCCTCGACATTCAAGCCGAGGATCGACTCACACAACTGTGACACGTGGGACATCCCTGTGGGAAAGCCCGCGGGAAAGCCACAGCTCCCTTGATCCAAGCTAAGGGAAGCGTGACACTGCTGCTACAACTCGGGAGGAAATTGCACATGCATGCCCCCAATAATATGAGGACTGACTCACCTGGGAGACTCCAGAAGTACCCCAAGATCCATGTAAGCACTGTAGAGGTATTCTCAGGTTCCGGCACCGACTCCACACAAGGTCTTAGGCGCCGGCATCGACGGGAGAGGAATCCCGAGAGGCCCCCGAGCAACTCGCATGGAGCCTGACCTTTCCTGAGGCCACCAGAGCGGGTCCCTGAGGTCCCCATCTTAAGTCCACAGTACCTTCCGCAACTCGAGAAAATCCAGGAGGTTCTCCCCTTCAGGCGACATGAGGTACATTTGTGCTGAGGCGTCGCGAGGATAATCACACCCTAACCTCTGGAACTTCCAAAGGGTCCTTCACACCCTTGCTGGCAACTCAAGAAGTTCCTCGACATACCCGTTCCACTCGAGAGAAAGCACGAGAGTCCCGACCACATCCACAGGAGCCCCGTTTCTGCCTCATAGTTCCAGAAGGAGGGATCCTTTCCCTACGTGGTCGAGTAAGTATTCCCGGCGTTCCCGTCGCATCTCAAGGGGAGGTGCTCTCCACAGGAAAGGCGAGAGGAACTCCAGGGTCGTGCCACCATTCCAGAGTCCCCCAGATGCTCAGTCCATTCCAGGAAAACCAGTTTTCCCTGGCCACTGCCTCGACATTCAAGCCGAGGATCGACTCATACCAATGGTGGCACGTGGGACAGCCCTGTGGGAAAGCCTCGTGGAAAATCCTCGTGGGAAAGCCTCGAGGGAAAGCCCCTGATCCTTGATCCCCGAGAAGGGAAGCGTGACACTCCTGCTACAGCTCGGAGCGCACGTGCATGCCCCCACTCGAGACGAGGACTGACTCCCCTGGGGAGACTCCAGAAGTACCTCAAGATCCATGTCAGCACTGGAGAGAACCCTCAGGTTCTGACACCAACTCCACACATGGTCTTACGCCCCCGGCATCGATGGGAGAGGAAGCCCGAGAGGCCCCTGAGCAACTCGCATGGGGATTGGCCTTTCCTGAGGCCACCAGAGCAGGTCCCTGAGGTCCCCGTCGTAAGTCGAGAGCACCTGCCCCAACTCGAGAAAATCCAGGAGGTTCTCCCTCCAGGCGAGATAAGGCCCATTTCCTCTGAGGCGTCTCGAGGCTAATCACACCTAACATCTGGAACTTCCAAAGGGTCCTTCACACCCTTGCTGCAACTCAAGAAGTTGCCCGACATACCCGTCTCTACTCGAAAGGAAGCACGAGAGTCCCGCCCACTTCCAGAGGAGCCCCGTTTCCGCCTCCTTGCTCGAGAGACAGGTTCCTTTCGCTGCGTGGTCGGGAAAGAATTCCCGGCGTTCCTGTGGCATCTCAAGAGGAGGCACTCTCCACAGGAAAGGCGAGAGGAACTCCAGGGTCGTGCCACCATTCCCAGAGTCCTCCAGATGTCTCAGTCCATTCCAGGGAAACTTGTTTTCCCTGCACTGCCTCGACTTTCAAGCCGAGGATCGACTCACACCACGGTGGCACGTGGGACAGTCCTGTGGAAAGCCTCAAGGGAAAGCCCCTGATGCCTTGATCCAAGCGAAGGGAAGTGACACTGCTGCTACAGCTCGGGAGGAAAGAGCACGTGCATGTCCCCACTCGAGACGAGGACTGACTCCCCTGGGGAGACTCCAGAAGTACCCCAAGATCCATGTCAGCACTGGAGAGGAATCCACAGGTTTCGGCACCGACTCCACTCAAGGTCTTAGGCCCCGGCATCGAGGGAGAGGAATCCCGAGAGGCCCCGAGCAACTCGCATGGGGACTGGCCTCTCCTGAGGCAACCAGAGCGGGTCTCTGAGGTCCCCATCGTAAGTCGAAAGCACCTGCCGCAACTAGAGAAAGTCCAGGAGGTTCTCCCCTCCAGGCGAGATGAGGGCCATTTCCGCTGAGGCGTCTCAAGGCTAATCACATCTAACGTCTGGAACTTCCAAAGCGTCCTTCACACCCTTGCTGCAACTCAAGAAGTTCCCCGACATACCGTCTCCTCTCGAGAAAAAGCAAGAGAGTCCCGGCCACATCCAGAGGAGCCCCGTTTCCGCCTCCTAGCTCGAGAGGAGGGATCCTTTCCCTGCGAGGTGGGGAAAGAATTCCCCGCGTTCCCGTCGCATCTCAAGAGGAGGCGCTCTCCACAGGAAAGGCGAGAGGAACTCCAGGGTCATGCCACCATTCCCAGAGTCGCCTTTATGTCTCAGTCCATTCCAAGGAAACCTGTTTTTCCCTGCACTGCCTCGACTTTCAAGCCGAGGATCGACTCACACCACGGTGGCACGTGGGACAGCCCTGTGGGAAAGCCTCGTGGGAAAGCCTCGTGGAAAGCCTCCAAGGAAAGCCACAGATTCCTGGATCCACGCGAAGGGAAGAGTGACACTGCTGCTACAGTTCGGGAGGAAAGCACGTGCATGTCCCCACTCGAGACGAGGACTGACTCCCCTGGGGAGACTCCAGAAGTACCCCAAGATCCATGTCAGCACTGGAGAGGAATCCACAGGTTTCGGCACCGACTCACTCAATTTCTTAGCCCCGGCATCGAGGGGAGAGGAAACCCGAGAGGCCCCGAGCAACTCGCATGGGGACTGGCCTCTCCTGAGGCAACCAGAGCGGTCTCTGAGGTCCCCATCGTAAGTCGAAAGCACCTGCCGCAACTAGAGAAAGTCCAGGAGGTTCTCCCCTCCAGGCGAGATGAGGCCCATTTCCGCTGAGGCGTCTCAAGGCTAATCACATCTAACGTCTGGAACTTCCAAAGCGTCCTTCACACCCTTGCTGCAACTCAAGAAGTTCCCCGACATACCGGTCTCCTCTCGAGAAAAAGCAAGAGAGTCCCGGCCACATCCAGAGGAGCCCCGTTTCCGCCTCCTAGCTCGAGAGGAGGGATCCTTTCGCTGCGAGGTGGGGAAAGAATTCCCGCGTTCCCGTCGCATCTCAAGAGGA
>NW_017205763.1:0-5150 GCF_001704415.2 Capra hircus
AGTCCCCATTAGAGTTGCTCGAGGGCCTCTCGAGATTCCTCTCGTCGATGCCGGGGGCCTAAGACCTTGTGTGGAGTCGGTGCTGGAACCTGACGATTCCTCTCAAGTGCTGACATGAATCTTGAGGTACTTCTGGAGTCTCCCAGGGGTGCCAGTCCTCGTCTCGACTGGTGACATGCACGTGCGCTTTCCTCCCGAACTGTAGCAGCATGTGTCACGCTTCCCTTCGCGTGGATCAACGGATCAGGAGCTTTCCCACGAGGCATTCCCAAGAGGCTTTCCCACAGGGCTGTCCCACGTGCCACCGTGGTGTGAGTCGATCCTCGGCTTGAAAGTGGAGGCAGTGCAGGGAAAAACAGGTTTCCCTGGAATGGACTGAGACATCTGGGGGACTCTGGAATGGTGGCACGACCCTGGAGTTCCTCTCGCCTTTCTTGTAGAGAGTGCCTCCTCTTGAGATGGGACGGGAACGCCGGGAATTCTTTCTCGAGCACGCAGGGAAAGGATCCCTCCTCTCGAGTTAGGAGGTGGAAACGGGGCTCCTCTGGATGTGGTTGGGACTCTCGTGCTTCCTCTCGAGTGGAGACGGGTATGTCAGGGAACTTCTTGAGTTGCAGCAAAGGTGTGAAGGATCCTTTGGAAGTTCCAGAGGTCAGGTGTGATTAGCTTCAGGACGCCTCAGCGGAAATGGGCCTCATCTCGCCTGGAGGGCAGAACCTCTTGGATATTCTCGAGTTGTGTCAGGTGCACTGGACTTACGACGGGGACCTCAGGGACGCGCCCTGGTGGCATCGGTAAAGGAAATTTCCTTGCGAGTTACTCGGGGGCGTCTCGGGATTCCTCTCCCGTCGATGCCGGGACTAAGACCTTGTGTGGAGTCGGTGCCAGGACCTGAGGATTCCTCTCCAGTGCTGACATGGATCTTTGGGTACTTCTGGAATCTCCCCAGGGAAGTCAATCCTCGTCTCAAGTTGGGTCATGCACGTGCCCTTTACTCCCGAGCTGTAGCAGCAATGTCACGCTTCCCTTCGCGTGGAACAAGGGATCTGGGGCATTCCCTCGAGGCTTTCCCAAAAGGCTTTCCCCCTGAGGCTTTCCCACAGGGCTGTCCCACGTGCCACCGTGTTGTGAGTCGATCCTTGGCTTGAAAGTCGAGGCATTGCAGGGAAAACTGGTTTCCCTGGAATGGACTGAGGCATCTGGGGGACTCTAGGGAATGGTGGCACGTCCCTGGAGTTCCTCTCGCCTTTCCTGTGGAGAGCGCCTCCACTTGAGATGCGATGGGAACGCCGGGAATTCTTTCCCGACAACGCGGGGAAAGGATCCGTCCTCTCAAGCTAGGAGGAGGAAACGGGGCTCCTCTGGATGTGGGCGGGACTCTCGTGCTTCCTCTCTAGTGGAGTCGGGTATGTCGTGGAACTTCTTGAGTTGCAGCATGGGTGTGAAGGACCCTTTGGAAGTTCCAGAGTTTAGGTGTGATTAGCCTCGAGACGCCTCAGCGGAAATGGGCCTCATCTCGCCTGGAGGGAGAACCTCCTGGATTTTCTCGAGTTGCGGCAGGTGCTCTCGACTTACGTCGGGGACCTCAGGGACCCTCTCTGGTGGCCTCAGGACAGGCCAGTCCCCATGCGAGTTACTCGGTGGCCTCTCGGGGGCCTCTCGGGTTTCCTCTCCCGTCGATGCTGGGGCCTAAGACCTTGTGTAGAGTCAGTGCCGGAACCTGAGGAATCCTCTCCAGTGCTGACATGGATCTTGGGGTACGTCTGGAGTCTCCCCAGGGGAGTCAGTCCTCGTCTCGAGTGGGGGCATGCACATGCGCTTTCCTCCTCAGCTGTAGCAGCAGTGTCACGCTTCCCTTCGAGTGGATCAAGGGATCTGTGGCTTTCCCTCGAGGCTTTCCCACGAGGTTTTCCCACGAGGCTTTCCCACAGGGCTGTCCCACGTGCCACCGTGGTGTGAGTCGATCCTCGGCTTGAAAGTTGAGGCAGTGCAGGGAATACAGGTTTCCCTGGAATGGACTGAGATATCTGGGCGACTCTGGGAATGGTGGCACGACCCTGGAGTTCCTCTCGCCTTTCCTGTGGAGAGCGCCTCCTCTTGAGATGCGACGGGAACGCCGGGAATTCTTTCCCGACCACGCAGAAAAGGATCCCACCTCTCGAGCTAGGAGGCGGAAACGGGGCTCCTCTGGATGTGGGCGGGACTCTCGTGCTTCCTCTCGAGTGGGAGTCGGGAATGTTGCGGAACATTTGAGTTCCAGCAAGGGTGTGAAGGACCCTTTGGAAGTTCCAGAGTTTAGGTGTGATTAGCCTCGAGACGCCTCAGCGGAAATGGGCCTCATCTCGCCTGGAGGGAGAACCTCCTGGATTTTCTCGAGTTAAGGCAGGTGCTCTCGACTTACGACGGGACCTCAGGGACCCGCTCTGGTGGCCTCAGGAAGGGCCAGTCCCCTTGCGGAGTTGCTCGGGGGCCTCTCGGGGGTTCTCTCGGGATTCCTCTCCAGTCGATATCGGGCCTAAGACCTTGTGTGGAGTCGGTGCCAGACCTGAGGTTTCCTCTCCAGTTCTGACATGGATCTTGGTACTTCTGGAGTCTCCCCAGCGGAGTCAGTCCTCGTCTCGAGTGGGGGGCATGCACGTGCGATTTCCTCCCGAGCTGTAGCCGCAGTGTCACCCTTTCCTTCACGTGGAACAAGGGATCTGTGGCATTCCCTCGAGGCTTTCCCACGAGGCTTTCCCACGAGGCTTTCCCACAGGGCTGTCCCACGTGCCACCGTGGTGTGAGTCGATCCTCGGCTTGAAAGTCGAGGCAGTGCAGGGAAAACAGGTTTCCCTGGAATGGACTGAGACATCTGGGCGACTCTGGGAATGGTGGCACGACCCTGGAGTTCCTCTCGCCTTTCCTGTGGAGAGCGCCTCCTCTTGAGATGCGACGGGAACGCCGGGAATTCTTTCCCGACCACGCAGGGAAAGGATCCCTCCTCTCGAGCTAGGAGGGGAAACGGGGCTCCTCTGGATGTGGGGGACTCTCGTGCTTCCTCTCGAGTGGAGTCGGGTATGGGGAACTTCTTGAGTTGCAGCAAGGGTGTGAAGGACCCTTTGGAAGTTCCAGAGTTTAGGTGTGATTAGCCTCGAGACGCCTCAGCGGAAATGGGCCTCATCTCGCCTGGAGGGGAGAACCTCCTGGATTTTCTCGAGTTGCGGCAGGTGCTCTCGACTTACGACGGGGACCTCAGGGACCCTCTCTGGTGGCCTCAGGAAAGGCCAGTCCCCATGCGAGTTTCTCGGCCTGGGGCCTCTCGGGATTCCTCTCCCGTCGATGCGGGCCTAAGACCTTGTGTGGAGTCAGTGCCGGAACCTGAGGATTCCTCTCCAGTGCTGACATGGATCTTGGGGTACTTCTGGAGTCTCCCCAGGGGAGTCAGTCCTCGTCTCGAGTGGGGGCATGCACATGCGCTTTCCTCCCCAGCTTTAGCAGCAGTGTCACGCTTCCCTTCGAGTGGATCAAGGGATCTGTGGCTTTCCCTCGAGGCTTTCCCACGAGGCTTTCCCACACGCTTTCCCACAGGGCTGTCCCACGTGCCACCGTGGTGTGAGTCGATCCTCGGCTTGAAAGTCGAGGCAGTGCAGGGAAAACAGGTTTCCCTGGAATGGACTGAGACATCTGGGGGGACTCTGGGAATGGTGGCACGACCCTGGAGTTCCTCTCGCCTTTCCTGTGGAGAGCGCCTCCTTGAGATGCGATGGGAACGCCGGGAATTCTTTCCCGACACGCGGGAAAGGATCCTCCTCTCGAGCTAGGAGGCGGAAACGGGGCTCCTCTGGATGTGGGCGGGACTCTCGTGCTTCCTCTCGAGTGGAGACGGGTATGTCGGGAACTTCTTGAGTTGCAGCAAGGGTGTGAAGGACCCTTTGGAAGTTCCAGAGTTTAGGTGTGATTAGCCTCGAGACGCCTCAGCGGAAATGGGCCTCATCTCGCCTGGAGGGGAGAACCTCCTGGATTTTCTCGAGTTGCGGCAGGTGCTCTCGACTTACGACGGGGACCTCAGGGACCCTCTCTGGTGGCCTCAGGAAAGGCCAGTCCCCATGCGAGTTGCTCGGGGGCCTCTCGGGATTCCTCTCCCGTCGATGCGGGGCCTAAGACCTTGTGTGGAGTCAGTGCCGGAACCTGAGGATTCCTCTCCAGTGCTGACATGGATCTTGGGGTACTTCTGGAGTCTCCCCAGGGGAGTCAGTCCTCGTCTCGAGTGGGGCATGCACGTGCGCTTTCCTCCCGAGCTGTAGCAGCAGTGTCACGCTTCCCTTCGTGGATCAAGGGATCTGTGGCTTTCCGAGGCTTTCCCACGAGGCTTTCCCACAGGGCTGTCCCACGTGCCACCGTGGTGTGAGTCGATCCTCGGCTTGAAAGTCGAGGCAGTGCAGGGAAAACAGCTTCCCTGGAATGGACTGAGACATCTGGGGACACTGGGAATGGTCGCACGACCCTGGAGTTCCTCTCGCCTTTCCTGTGGGAGCGCCTCCTCTTGAGATGCGACGGGAACGCGGGAATTCTTTCCCGACCACGCAGGGAAAGGATCCCTCCTCTCGAGCTATGAGGTGGAACGGGGCTCCTCTGGATGTGGGCGGGACTCTCGTGCTTCTCTGGAGTGGAGACGGGTGTGTCAGGGAACTTCTTGAGTTGCAGTAAGGTGAGAAGGCCCCTTTGTAAGTTCCAGAGGTTGGTTGTGATTAGCCTCTAGACGCCTCAGTGGAAATGGGCCTCATCTCGCCTGGAGGGGAGAACCTCCTTGTTTTTCTCCAGATACGGCAGGTGCTCTCGACTTATGACGGGGACCTCAGTGACCCGCTCTGGTGGCCTCAGGTAAGGCCAGTCCCCATGTAAGTGTCTCGGGGGCTCTCGAGATTCCTCTCCCGTCGATGCTGGGGCCTAAGACCTTTGTTTGGTGTCGGTGACGGAACCTGAGGATTCCTCTCCAGTGCTGACATGGATCTTTGGGGTACTTCTGGAGTCTCCCCAGGGGAGTCAGTCCTCGACTTGAGTGGGGGCATGCACGTGCGCTTTCCTCCCGAGCTCTAGTAGCAGTGTCAAGCTTCCCGTCCCGTGGATCAAGGGATCTGTTGGCTCTCCCTCGAGGCTTTCCCACAATGCTT
>NW_017205764.1:0-5150 GCF_001704415.2 Capra hircus
AGAGCACCTGCCGCAACTCGAGAAAATCCAGGAGGTTCTCCCCTCCAGGCGAGATGAGGCCCATTTCCGCTGAGGCGTCTCGAGTCTTATCACACCTAACCTCTGGAACTTCTTCCAAAGGGTCCTTCACACACTTGCTGCAATTCAAGAAGATCCCCGACATACCAGTCTCCACTCGAGAGGAAGCACGAGAGTCGCCGCCCACACCCAGAGGAGCCCCGTTTCCGCCTCCTAGCTCGAGAGGAGGGATCCTTTCCCTGCGTGGTCGGGAAAGAATTCCCGGCGTTTCCGTCACATCTCAAGGGAGGTGCTCTCCACAGGAAAGGCGAGAGGGAACTCCAGGGTGTGCCACCATTCCCAGAGTCCCCCAGTTGTCTCAGTCCATTCCAGGGAAACCTGTTTTCCCTGCACTGCCTCGACTTTCAATCCGAGGAACGACTCACACCACGGTGGCACGTGGGACAGCCCTGTGGGAAATCCTCATGAAAAAGCATCGTGGGAAAGCCTCCAGATAAAGCCACAGATCCCTGGATCCTCGCGAAGGGAAGCGTGACACTGCTGCTACAGCTCTTGAGGAAATTGCACATGCATGCCCCCACTAGAGATGAGGACTGACTCACCTGGGAGACTCCAGAAGTACCCCAAGAACCATGTAAGCACTGGAGAGTTATTCTCAGGTTCCAGCACCGACTCCACACAAGGTATAAGGCGCCGGCATCCACGGGAGAGGAATTCCGAGATGCCCCCAAACAACTCGCATGGGGACTGGCCTTTCCTGAGGAAACCAGAGCGGGTCCCTGAGGTCCCCATCGTAAGTCGAGAGCACCTGCCGCAACTCGAGAAAATCCAGGAGGTTCTCCCCTCCAGGCGAGATGAGGCCCATTTCCGCTGAGGCGCCTCGAGGCTAATCACACCTAACCTCTGGAACATCCGAAGGGTCCTTCACACCCTAGCTGCAACTCAAGAAGTTCCCGACATACCCGTCTCCACTCGAGAGGAAGCACGAGAGACCCGCCCATATCCAGAGGAGCCCCGTTTCCGCCTCCTAGCTCGAGTGGAGGGATTCTTTCCCTGAGTGGTCGGGAAAGAATTCCCGGCGTTCCGTCGCATCTCAAGAGGAGGCGCTCTCCACAGGAAAAGCGAGAGGAACTCCAAGGTCGTGCCACCAATCCCAGAGTCCCCAGTATGTCTCAGTCCATTCCAGGGAAACCTGTTTTCCCTGCACTGCCTCGACTTTCAAGCCAAGGATCGACTCACACCACGGTGGCACCTGTGGGACAGCCCTGTGGGAAAGCCTCGTGGGAAAGCCGGAAAGGGGAAAGTCACAGATCCCTTGATCCACGCGAAGGGATGCGTGACACTGCTGCTGCAGCTCGGAGGAAAGCGCACCTGCATGCCCCACTCGAGACAAGGACTGACTCCTCTGGGGAGACTCCAGAATTCCCCCAAGGTGCATGTCAGCACTGGAGAGGAAACCTCAGTTTCCAGCCCCGACTCCACACAAAGCCTTAGGCCCGGCATCGACGGGAGAGGAATCCCGTGAGGCCCCGGAGCAACTCGCATGGGACTGGCCTTTCCTGAGGCCACCAAGCGGGTGCCTGAGTTTCCCGTCGTAAGTCGAGAGAACCTGCCGCAACTCGAGAAAATCCAGGGGGTTCTCCCCTCCAGGCGAGATGAGGCCATTTCCGCTGAGGCGGCTCGAGGCTAATCACACCTAACCTCTGGATCTTCCAAAGGGTCCTTACACCCTGGCTGCAACTCAAAAGTTCCCCAAAATACCCGTCTCCACTCGAGAGGAAGCACGAGAGTCCCGGCCACATCCAGAGGAGCCCCGATTCCGCCTCCTAGCTCGAGAGGAGGGATCCTTTCCCTGCGTGTTCGGGAAAGAATTCCCGGCGTTCGTTCCCATCGCATCTCAAGAGGAGGCGCTCTCCACAGGAAAGGCGAGAGGAACTCCAGGGTCGTGCCACCATTCCCAGAGTCCCCCAGATGTCTCAGTCCATTCCAGGGAAACCTGTTTTCCCTGCACTGCCTAGATTTCAAGCCGAGGATCGACTCACACCACGGTGGCACGTTGGACAGCCCTGTGGAAAGCCTCGTGGAAAGCCTCGTGGGAAAGCCTCGAGGGAAAGCCATAGATCCCTTGATCCACGCGAAGAGAAGAGTGACACTGCTGCTACAGATCGGGAGGAAAGCCCACGTGCATGCCCCACTCGAGAAGAAGACTGACTCCCTGGGGAGACTCCAGAAGTACCCAAAATCCATGTCATCACTGGAGAGGAATCCTCAGGTTCCGGCACCGACTCCACACAAGGTCTTAGGCCCGGCATCAACGGGAGAGGAATCCCGAGTGGCCCCCCGAGAAACTCGCATGAGGATTGGCCTTTCTGAGGCCAAAAGAGCGGGTCCCTGAGGTCCCCGTCGTAAGTCGAGAGCCACCTGCCGCAACTCGAAAAAATCCAGGAGGTTCTCCCCTCCAGGCGTGATGAGGCCCATTTCCGCTGAGCATCTCCAGGCTAATCACACCGAACCTCTGGAACTTCCAAAGGTCCTTCACACCCTTGCTGCCAACTCAAGAAGTTCCCGACATACCCGTCTCCACTCGAGAGGAAGCACGAGACTCCCGCCCACATCCAGAGGAGCCCCGTTTCCGCCTCCATGCTCGAGAGGAGGGATCCTTTCCCTGCGTGTTCGGGAAAGAATTCCCGGCGTTCCCGTCGCATTTCAAGAGGAGGCGCTCTCCACAGGAAAGGCGAGACGAACTCCAGGGTTGTCACCATTCCCAGAGTCCCCCAGATGACTCAGTCCATTCCAGGGAAACCTGTTTTCCCTGCACTGCCTCGAATTTCAAGCCGAGTATCGACTCACACCACGGTGGCACGAGGGACAGCCCTGTTGTTAAGCCTCGAGGGAAAGCGTCGTGGGAAAGCCTCGAGGGAAAGCCACAGATCCCTTGATCCACGCGAAGGGAAGAGTGACACTGCTGCTACAGCTCGGGAGGAAAGCGCACGTGCATGCCCCACTCGAGAGGAGGACTGACTCCCCTGGAGACTCCAGAAGTCCCCAAGACCATGTCAGCACTGGAGAGGAAACCTCAGGTTCGGTACCGACTCCACACAAGGTCTTAGGCCCCGCATCAACGGGAGAGGAATCCCGAAAGGCCCCCAAGCAACTACCATGGGGACTGGCCTTTCGTGAGGCCACCAGAGCGGGTCCCTGAGGTCCCCGTCGTAAGTCGAGAGCACCTGCTGCAACTCGAGAAAATCCAGGAGGTTCTCCCCCTCCAGGCGAGATGAGGCCCATTTCCGCTGAGGGGGCTCGAGGCTAATCACATCTAACCTCTGGAACTTCCAAAAGGTCCTTCACACCCTAGCTGCAACTCAAGCAGTCCGCGACATACCCGTCTCCACTCGAGAGGAAGCACGAGATTCCCGCCCACATCCAGAGGAGCCCCCGATTGCGCCTCCTAGCTCGAGAGGAGGGATCCTTTCCCTGCGTGTTCGGGAAAGAATTCCCGGCGTTCCCGTCGCATCTCAAGAGGAGGCGATCTCCACAGAAAAAGGCGAGAGGAACTCCAGGGTCGTGCCACAATTCCCAGAGTCCCAGATGTCTCAGTCCATTCCAGGGACACCTGTTTTCCCTGCTCTGCCTCGACTTTCAAGCCGAGGATCGACTCACACCACGGTGGCACGTGGACAGACCTGTGGAAAGCCACGTGGGAAATCCTCATGGGAATGCCTCGAGGGAAAGCCACAGATCCCTTGATCCACGCGAAGGGAAGCGTGACACTGCTGCTACAGCTCGGGAGGAAAGCGCACGTGCATGCCCCCACTCGAGAGAGGACTGACTCCCCTGGGGAGACTGCAGAAGTACCCAAGATCCATGTCAGCACTGGAGAGGAATCCTCAGGTTCCGGCACCGACTCCACACAAGGTCTTAGGCCCCGGCATCGACAGGAGAGGAATCCCGAGAGGCCCCTAGAAACTTGAATGGGGACTGGCCTTTCCTGAGGCCACCAGAGCTGGCCCTGAGGTCCCCGTCGTAAGTCGAGAGCACCTGCTGCCAACTCGAGAAAATCCAGGAGGTTCTCCCCTCCAGGCGAGATGAGGCCCATTTCCACTGAGGTGTCTCGAGGCTAATCACACCTAACCTCTGGAACTTCCAAAAGGTACTTTACACCCTTGCTGCAACTCAAGAAGTTTCCCCGACATACCCGTCTCCACTCGAGAATAAGCAAGATGGTCCCCCCCACATCCACAGGAGGCGCGTTTCCGCCTCGTCGCTCGAGATGAGGGATCCTTTCCTTCCGGGGGCCAGCGTGAGGAATTCCGCCTATGGCAAAGGTCATGAGGAAGGAGGCTTGGCATGCGCAAAGGCGTGATCAAGCCTCAGGTAACCCCCTGTTTCCGAGCATCGAACCCCAAAACCAGAGTCTGTTTTATGCTCTCACCTACACTTCTGACTTTACAGGGGCTCTCCCCATAACTGTTTCTCTCGGAGAAGAAGTAAACGTGCAGCTTCAAGGCAATAAATATTCTTGGGCATGACAAGAGTGTTTCAGCTTGCTGACTCCTCTGAAGGTTATCTAGCCCACCTTTATAGGTTTGTCCGGCCACATGTGATTGTTTACAGCCTCCCAACCTGAGAGGCATGAGATGTGTTAGACTTACTAAAGGCAAATTATTTTGGGGAGTTAGAAATTATTAGTATAGTTGGTTAGGAATTATATTGGTGAAGGGTTCTTCATTTGTTGTGGTCAAAAATTGCTGCTAATTCCCTGCTCTGGGTGGGACAAGGATATTTTAGGTCAAACCTCTCTGCTGACAGACCAGCTTGTGTGACAGGATTATCCATACTGCTGCCACTAGGCACAAGATTGTTTACTGCCTCTCAACTGTAAACAGCACAGAGAGTTTTGGAGTATTTTGAGAGTCTTAATTAGCATAGGACTTTTCTTCTTGTTGAGTCAATGATTGCCACCTGGCCTCCATATCCTTAGGCACTTGGGAATATATTAATCAATGTATTTGGAAATATAGCAAAGGAAATATAGCCAGTTTTGATGTTAGCAATACTAGACTTTTTGAGTTAATGGATTTTCACTTTTGTAATAGATCACTGTACTTTGTTATATATCACTGTGTCCTTTC
>NW_017205765.1:0-5149 GCF_001704415.2 Capra hircus
CCTTTCCTGTGGAGAGCGCCTCCTCTTGAGATGCGCCGGAACGCCGGGAATACTTGACCGAACACGCAGAGAAAGATCCCTCCTCTCGAGCTAGGAGGCGGAACCGCTGCTCCTCTGGATGTGGGCGGGACTCTCGTGCTTCCTCTCGAGTGGAGACGGGTATGTCGGGGAAATTTTTGAGTTGCAGCAAGGGTGTGAAGGACCCTTTGGAAGTTCCAGAGATGAGGTGTGTTTTGCCTCGAGACGCCTCAGGGAAATGGGCCTCATCTCGCCTGGATGGGAGAACCTCCTGGATTTTCTCGAGTTGCGGACGTGCTCTCGACCTACGAAGGGGACCTCAGGGACACGCTCTGGTGGCCTCAGGAAAGGCCAGTCCCCATGCGTGTTGCTCTGTGGCCTCTCGGGATTCCTCTCCCGTCGATGCCGGGGCTTAAGATCTTGTGTGGAGTCGGGCCGGAACCTGAGGATTCCTCTTCAGTGCTGACATGGATTTTGGGGTATTTCTGGAGTCTCCCCAGGGGAGTCAGTCCTCGTCTCGAGTGGGGGCATTCACAGGCGATTTCCTCCCGAGCTGTAGCAGCAGTGTCACGCTTCCCTTCGCATGGATCAAGGGATCTGTGGCTTTTACTCGAGGCTTTCCACGAGGTTTTCCCACGAGGCTTTACCACAGGTCTGTCCCACGTGTCACCGTGGTGTGGGAAGATCCTCGGCTTGAAAGTCGAGGCAGTGCAGGGAAAACAGGTTTCCCTGGAATGGACTGAGACATCTGGGGGACTCTGGGAATGGTGGCACGACCCTGGAGTTCCTCTCGCCTTTCCTGTGGAGAGCGCCTCCTCTTGAGATGCGACGGGAATGCCGGGAATTCCTTCCCGACCACTCAGGGGAAGGATCCCTCCTCTCGAGCTATGAGGCGGAAACGGGGCTCCTCTTGATGTGGACGGCACTCTCGTGCTTCCCCTCGAGTGTAGACGGGTATGTCGTGGAATTTCTTGAGTTGCAGCAAGGTTGTGAAGGACCCTTTGGAAGTTCCAGAGATTAGGTGTGATTAGCCTCCAAACGACTCAGCGGAAATAGGCCTCATCTTGCCTGGAGGGTACAACCTCCTGGATTTTCTCGAGTGGCAGCAGGTGCTATCAACTTACGACGGGGAACTCAGGGACCCGCTCTGGTGGCCTCAGGAAAGGCCAGTCAACATGCTAGTTGCTCGGGGCCTTTCGGGTTTCCTCTCCCATCGATGCCGGGCCTAAGATCTTCTGTGGTGTCGGTGCGGGAATCTGAGGTTTCCTCTCCAGTGCTGACATGGATCCAGCCCCGGTGGATCCAGGGAATTCGAAGGGTGGACGGCGTTGGCGTGGAAAGACTTGTTTGTTTATTAATGTAAGATTAGATTAAGAAACTATAGTGTAGTAAGAAGTTAAGTGGAGGAAGAGGGCTGAATAGCTTGGTTTACGCGGAAGGCCAATAAAATTCCAGACAAGGAATTTGCACCATCTACGTTGGGCCACCGGCGCCCGCTTGAATATCTAAGGGTGCCTCGCCTTAAGCTCCCTTTCGTGCGGGTCTTAACAGCCGGGGCAAGTAAGTAGACCTGGCGAGCCTCCGCGCCCCAGATGGAGATTCAGCCTGAAGTTAAAGTAAAGAGCAGAGAGAGGGAAGGGGAGAGAAGAGAGAGAGAGAGAGACATGGGGGGAGCCAGAGTCCCAAGAAACCAGGCCGAGAGACTTGTTCGAGAAACTGGCCCCATCCTTTATTGTTCAGAAGGCCTTTTATACTTTTGATAAAACTGGAGATCAATGGGTAACACAAAATTATGTAGTGTTCGCACCCAGATTCTTTCCGTATATCATTTTGTATACAAAAGGTCTCATGATTTACATTATCTTTGGCCAAGAGCTTGTTAACACTTTTTGGCTCTCTTCCTTAATGAATGTTGATTTTGTTTCCCCTGAAGTGTTTTTTTTTTTTAATTTGCATCTCCTTAAAGCATTAAAGTTACATCTCTATAGAACAAAGGTGCAGTGGGTTATAACAAAGAAGGTACTTAACTCAAAGATCTAATGTTGCTAATACCAGGTCTACTACTTGTTTTTCTATATACCAACTATATCTAAAAATAAAGGATATGAAAATTTGGCAGCAAGCATTGACCCAAAAAATGAAACCTTTAATCAGTCCTATTCTAAAGATTTTGACTCCTCGGAAGCTCCTACATTCCTAGGATGTTTTAAGCTTCCTGTGCCTCCTGCGGTCAGGAGGCCTCAAACAATCACATGCGCAGCTGTACGAGTCCTGCAGGCAGGCTAGAAAGCCATCAGAGGGTTTTTGGATTGAAACACTCTTTCAAATGCAGAAGACTAAAGCCCTGAATTGACTTTTTTCCAGAAAATGTCAGAAGAGTGGAAAAGCAGAGCACAAAAGCCGGCAGATTTTTGTTGGGGTACATGCTTAGGAATTTGCAGAGGGGTCCCTGAAGTCTGAGCACGCCTTGCGTATGTCAGCTTCCTTCCTCATGACCTTGTCACGGGCGGGATTCCTCACACTGGCTCCCGGCATTGGGGTACTTCTGGAGTCTCCCCAGGGGAGTCAATCATCGTCTCGAATGGGGGCATGCAGGTGGGCTCTACTCCTGAGGTCCAGCTGCAGTGTCCAGCTTCCCTTCACGTGGAGTAAGGGATCTGTGGCTTTCCCTCGAGGCTTTCCCACGAGGGTTTCCGAAGGGTTGTCCCACGTGCCACCGTTGTGTGAGTCGTTTCTAGGCTTGAAAGTCAAGGCAGTGCATGGAAAACAGCTTTCCCCGGAATGGACTGAGACATCTGGGGGACTCTGAATGGTGGCACGACCCTGGAGTTCCTCTCGCCTTTCCTGTGGAGAGCGGCTCCTCTTGAGATGCTATGGGAATGCCGGGAATTCTTTCCAGACCACGCAGGGAAAAGATCCTCCTCTCCAGCTATGAGGCGGAAACGGGGCTCCTCTGGATGTGGGGCGGACTCTCGTGCTTCCTCTCCAGTGGAGACGGGTATATCGGGGAACTTCTTGAGTTGCAGAAAGGGTGTGAAGGACCCTTTGGAAGTTACAGAGGTTAGGTGTGATTAGCCTCGAGAAGCCTCAGCGGAAATGGGCCTCATCTCGCGTGGAGGGGAGAACCTCCTGGATTTTCTCGAGTTGCGGCAGGTGCTCTCGACTTAAGACGGGGACCTCAGGGACCCGCTCTGGTGGCCTCAGGAAAGGCCAGTCCCCATGCAAGTTGCTTGTGGTCCTCTCGGGATTCCTCTCCCGTCGATGCCGGGCCCTAAAACCTTGTGTGGAGTCGGTGCCGGAACCTGAGGATTCCTCTCCAGTGCTGATATGGATCCTGCGTACTTCTGGAGTCTCCCCAGGGGAGTCAGTCCTCGTCTCGAGTGGGGGCATTCACGTGCGCTTTCCTCCCGAGCTGTAGCAGCAGTGTCACGCTTCCCTTCGCGTGGATCAAGGATCTGTGGCTTTCCCTCGAGGCATTCCCACGAGGCTTTCCCACGAGGCTTTCCCACAGGGCTGTCCCACGTGCCACCGTGGTGTGAGTCGATCCTCGTCTTGAAAGTGGAGGCAGTGCAGGGAAAACAGGTTTCCCTGGAGTGGACTGAGACATCTGGGAGACTCTGGGAATGGTGGCACGACCCTGGAGTTCCTCTCGCCTTTCCTGTGGAGAGCGCCCCCTCTTGAGCTGCTATGGCAAGTCCGAGAATTCTTTCCCGACCACGCAGGGAAAGGATCCCTCCTCTCGAGCTATGAGGCGGAAACGGGGCTCCTCTGGATGTGGACGGGGCTCTCGTGCTTCCTCTCGAGTGCAGACGGGTATGTCGGGAAACTTCTTGAGTTGCAGCAAGGATGTGAAGGACCCTTTGGAAGTTCCAGAAGTTAGGTGTGATTAGCCTCGAGACGCCTCAGCGGAAATGGGCCTCATCAGGCCTGGACGGGAGAACCTCCGGGATTTTCTCGAGTTGCGGCAGGTGCTCTCGACTTACGACGGGGACCCCTGGGACCCGCTCTGGTGGCCTCAGGAAAGGCCAGTCCCGATGCGAGTTGCTCGGGGGCCTCTCGGGATTCCTCTCCCGTCGATGCTGGGGCCTAAGACCTTGTGTGGAGTCAGTGACGGCAACCTGAGGATTCCTCTCCAGTGCTGACATGGATCTTGGGGTACTTCTGGAGTCTCCCCAGGGAGTCAGTCGCGTCTCGAGTGGGGGCATGCACGTGCGCTTTCCTCCCGAGCTGTAGCAGCAGTGTCTCCCTTCCCCTCGCGAGGATCAAGGATCAGTGGCTTTTCCTCGAGTCTTTTCCACAAGGCTTTCCCACGAGGCTTTCCCACAGGGCTGTCCCACGTGCCACCGTGGTGTGAGTCGATACTCGGCTTGAAAGTCGAGGCAGTACAGGGAAAAGAGGTTTCCCTGAAATGAACTGAGGCATCTGGGGGACTCTGGAATGGTGGCACGACCCTGGAGTTTCCTCTCACCTTTCCTGTGGAGAGCGCCTCCTCTTAGATGCGATGGAAATGCCGGGAATTCTTTCCAGAACACGCAGGGAAAGGATACTCCTCTCGAGCTAGGAGGCGGAAACGGGGCTCTCTGGATGTGGCGGGACTCTCGTGCTTCCTCTCAAGTGGAGACGGGTATGTCGGGGAACTTCTTGAGTTGCAGCAAGGTGTGAATGACCTTTGGAATTTCCAGATATTAGAATGATTAGACTCGAGACGCCTAAGCGGAAATGGCTCATCTCGCCTGGAGGGGAGAACCTAATGGATTTTCTCGAGTTGAGGCAGGTGCTCTCGACTTACGACGGGGACCTCAGGGACCCGCTCTGGTGGCCTCAGGAAAGGCCAGTCCCCATGCGAGTTGCTCGGGGCCTCTCGGGATTCCTCTCCCGTCGATGCTGGGGCCTAAGACTTGTGTGGAGTCGGTGACGGAACCTTGAGGATTCCTCTCCAGTGCTGACATGGATCTTGGGGTACTTCTGAGTCTCCCCAGGGGAGTCTGTCCTCGTCTCGAGCGGGGGCATGCACGTGCGCTTTCTTCTCGAGCTGTAGCAGCAGTGTCACGCTTCCTCGCGTGGATCAAGGATCAGCGGCTTTCCCTCGAGGTTTTCCCAGGAGTCTTTCCACGAGGCTTTCCCACAGGGC
>NW_017205766.1:0-18455 GCF_001704415.2 Capra hircus
TTATTGTTTTGGCTGGATGTTAATTGCTTATATTTTAAGATATATTTTAAAAAACTTAATATTATGTGGATATAAAAATTAGGTCAGATATTCAGTTCAGTTCAGTTCAGTCGCTCAGTCATGTCCGACTCTTTCGACCCCATGAATCGCAGCACACCAGGCTGCCTATCCATCACCACTCCCGGAGTTCACTCAGACTCAACGTCCATTGAGTTAGTGATGCCATCCAGCCATCTCATTCTCGGTCGTCCCCTTCTCCTCCTGCCCCTAATCCCTCCAGCATCAGAGTCTTTCCAATGAGTCAACTCTTCGCATGAGGTGGCCAAAGTACTAGAGTTTCAGCTTTAGCATCATTCCCTCCAAAGAAATCCCAGGCTGATCTCCTTCAGAATTGATTGGTTGGATCTCCTTGCAGTCAAGGGACTCTCAAGAGTCTTCTCCAACACCACAGTTCAAAAGCATCAATTCTTCGGCACTCAGCCTTCTTCACAGTCCAACTCTCACATCCATACATGACCACAGGAAAAACCATAGCCTTGACTAGACGGACCTTTAGTGGCAAAGTAATGACTCTGCTTTTGAATAACTATCTAGGTTGGTCATAACTTTTCTTCCAAGGAGTAAGCGTCTTTTAATTTCATGGCTGCAGTCACCATCTGCAGTGATTTTGGAGCCCCAAAATATAAGTCTGACACTGTTTACTGTTTCCCGTCTATTTCCCATGAAGTGATGGGATCGGATGCCATGATCTTTTTTTCTGAATGTTGAGCTTTAAGCCAACCTTTCGCTCTCCACTTTCACTTCATCAAGAGGCTTTTTAGTTTCTCTTCGCTTTTCTGCCATAAGGGTGGTGTCATCTGCATATCTGAGGTTATTGATATTCTCCCGGCAATCTTGATCCCAGCTTGTGCTTCTTCCAGTCCAGCGTTTCTCATGATGTACTCTGCATAGAAGTTAAATAAACAAGGTGACAATATACAGCCTTGACACTCCTTTTCCTATTTGGAACCAGTCTGTTGTTCCATGTCCAGTTCTAACTGTTGCTTCCTGACCTGCATACAGTTTCTCAAGAGGCAGGTCAGGTGTGGTCTGGTATTCCCATCTCTTTCAGAATTTTCCACAGTTTATTGTGATCCACACAGTCAAAGGCTTTGCATAGTCAATAAAGCAGAAATAGATGTTTTTCTGGAACTCTCTTGCTTTTTCCATGATCCAGCAGATGTTGGCAATTTGATCTCTGGTTCCTCTGCCTTTTCTAAAACCAGCTTGAACATCTGGAAGTTCACGGTTCACATATTGCTGAAGCCTGGCTTGGAGAATTTTGAGCATTACTTTACTAGCATGTGAGATGAGTGCAATTGTGCGGTAGTTTGAGCATTCTTTGGCATTGCCTTTCTTTGGATTGGAATGAAAACTGACCTTTTCCAGTCCTGTGGCCACTGCTGAGTTTTCCAAATTTGCTGGCATATTGAGTGCAGCACTTTCACAGCATCATCTTTCAGGATTTGAAATAGCTCCACTGGAATTCCATCACCTCCACTAGCTTTGTTCGTAGTGATGCTTTCTAAGGCCCACTTGACTTCACATTCCAGGATGTCTGGCTCTAGATGAGTGATCACACCATCGTGATTATCTGGGTCGTGAAGATCTTTTTTGTACAGTTCTTCTGTGTATTCTTGCCACCTCTTCTTAATATCTTCTGCTTCTGTTAGGTAGGTTCATACCAGCCGTTGCATGAAATCGTTGAGTTTTTGATCTCCTTTCTCTCTACATTCTGTTCTTTTCCTCTATTTCTTTGCATTGATCGCTGAAGAAGGCTTTCTTATCTCTTCTTGCTATTCTTTGGAACTCTGCATTCAGATGCTTATATCTTTCCTTTTCTCCTTTGCTTTTCTCTTCTTTTCACAGCTATTTGTAAGGCCTCCCCAGACAGCCATTTTGCTTTTTTGCATTTCTTTTCCATGGGGATGGTCTTGATCCCTGTCTCCTGTACAATGTCACGAACCTCATTCCATAGTTCATCAGGCACTCTATCTATCAGATCTAGGCCCTTAAATCTATTTCTCACTTCCACTGTATAATCATAAGGGATTTGATTTAGGTCATACCTGAATGGTCTAGTGGTTTTCCCTACTTTCTTCAATTTAAGTCTGAATTTCAATAAGGAGTTCATGATCTGAGCCACAGTCAGCTCCTGGTCTTTTTTGTTGACTGTATAGAGCTTCTCCATCTTTGGCTGCAAAGAATATAATCATCTGATTTGGTGTTGACCATCTGGTGATGTCCATGTGTAGAGTCTTCTCTTGTGTTGTTGGAAGAGGGTGTTTGCTATGACCAGTGTTTTCTTGGCAAAACTCTATTAGTCTTTGCCCTGCTTCATTCGCATTCCAAGGCCAAATTTGCCTGTTACTCCAGGTGTTTCTTGACTTCCTACTTTTGCATTCCAGTCCCCTATAATGAAAAGGACATCTTTTTTGGGTGTTAGTTCTAAAAGGTCTTGTAGGTCTTCATAGAACCGTTCAACTTCAGCTTCTTCAGGATTACTGGTTGGGCATAGACTTGGATTACTGTGATATTGAATGGTTTGCCTTGGAAACGAACAGAGATCATTCTGTCTATTTTTGAGATTGCATCCAAGTACTGCATTTTTGGACTCTTTTGGTTGACCATGATGGCTACTCCATTCTTCTGAGGGATTCCCTGCCCACAGTAGTAGATATAATGGTCATCTGAGTTAAATTCACCCATTCCAGTCCATTTTAGTTCGCTGATTCCTAGAATGTCGACATCACTCTTGCCATCTCTTGTTTGACCACTTCCAATTTGCCTTGATTCATGGACCTGACATTCCAGGTTCCTATGCAATATTGCTCTTTACAGCATCGACCTTGCTTCTATCACCAGTCACATCCACAGGGTATTGTTTTTGCTTTGGCTCCATCCCTTCATTCTTTCTGGAGTTATTTCTCCACTGATCTCCAGTAGCATATTGGGCACCTACTGACCTGGGGAGTTCCTCTTTCAGTATCCTATCATTTTGCCTTTTCATACTGTTCATGGGGTTCTCAAGGCAAGAATACTGAAGTGGTTTGCCATTCCCTTCTCCAGTGGACCACATTCTGTCAGACCTCCTGGGCACTGGGGCCCCGCAGCAATGGCCCACTTCAGTATTCTTGCCTTGAGAACCCCATGAACAGTATGAAAAGGCAAAATGATAGGATACTGAAAGAGGAACCCCCAGGTCAGTAGGTGCCCAATATGCTACTGGAGATCAGTGGAGAAATAACTCCAGAAAGAATGAAGGGATGGAGCCAAAGCAAAAACAATACCCAGTTGTGGATGTGACTGGTGATAGAAGCAAGGTCCGATGCTGTAAAGAGCAATATTGCATAGGAACCTGGAATGTCAGGTCCATGAATCAAGGCAAATTGGAAGTGGTCAAACAAGAGATGGCAAGAGTGAACGTCGACATTCTAGGAATCAGCGAACTAAAATGGACTGGAATGGGTGAATTTAACTCAGATGACCATTATATCTACTACTGTGGCAGGAATCCCTCAGAAGAAATGGAGTAGCCATCATGGTCAACAAAAGAGTCCGAAATGCAGTACTTGGATGCAATCTCAAAAACGACAGAATGATCTCTGTTCGTTTCCAAGGCAAACCATTCAATATCACAGTAATCCAAGTCTATGCCCCAACCAGTAATGCTGAAGAAGCTGAAGTTGAATGGTTCTATGAAGACCTACAAGACCTTTTAGAACTAACACCCAAAAAAGATGTCCTTTTCATTATAGGGGACTGGAATGCAAAAGTAGGAAGTCAAGAAACACCTGGAGTAACAGGCAAATTTGGCCTTGGAATGCGGAATGAAGCAGGGCAAAGACTAATAGAGTTTTGCCAAGAGAATGCACTGGTCATAGCAAACACCTCTTCCAACAACACAAGAGAAGACTCTACACATGGACATCACCAGATGGTCAACACCAAAATCAGATTGGTTAATTCTTTGCAGCCAAAGATGGAGAAGCTCTATACAGTCAACAAAACGAGACCAGGAGCTGACTGTGGCTCAGATCATGAACTCCTTATTACCAAATTCAGACTTAAATTGAAGAAGTAGGGAAAACAGCTAGACCATTCAGTATGACCTAAATCAAATCCCTTATGATTATACAGTGGAAGTGAAAATAAGATTTAAGAGCCTAGATCTGATAGATAGAGTGCCTGATGAACTATGGACTGAGGTTTGTGACATTGTACAGGAGATAGGGATCAAGACCATCCCCATGGAAAAGAATGCAAAAAGCAAAATCGCTGTCTGGGGAGGCCTTACAAATAGCTGTGAAAGAGAGAGGTGAAAAACAAAGGAGAAAAGGAAGATATAAGCATCTGAATGCAGATTCCAAAGAATAGCAAGAAGAGATAAGAAACCTTCTTTAGCGATCAATGCAAAGAATAGAGGAAAACAACAGAATGGGAAAGACTAGAGATCTCGTCAAGAAAATTAGATATACCAAGGGAACATTTCATGGCAAGATGGGCTTGATAAAGGACAGAAATGGTATGGACTCACAGAGCAGAAGATATAAGAAGAGGTGGCAAGAATACACAGAAGAATGTACAAAAAAGATCTTCACGACCCGGATAATCACGATGGTGTGATCACTTATTAGAGCCAGAC
Source organism: Capra hircus (assembly GCF_001704415.2). Classification (NCBI taxonomy): domain Eukaryota; kingdom Metazoa; phylum Chordata; class Mammalia; order Artiodactyla; family Bovidae; genus Capra; species Capra hircus. The sequence continues at coordinate 4,685 of NW_017205766.1, forward strand.
ATCCTGGAACGTGAAGATCAGTGGGCTTAGAAAGCATCACTATGAAAAAGCTAGAGGAGGTGATGGAATTCCAGTGGAGCTATTTCAAATCCTAAAAGATGATGCTGTGAAAGTACTGCATGCATATGCCAGCAAATTTGGAAAACTCAGGCAGTGGCTACAGGACTGGAAAAGGTCAGTTTTCATTCCAATGCCAAAGAATGCTCAAACTACCCCAATTGCACTCATCTCACATGCTAGTAAGTAATGTTCAAAATTCTCAAGCAGGCTTCAACAATATGTGAACGTGAACTTCTGATGTTCAAGCTGGTTTTAGAAAAGGCAAAGGAACCAGAGATCAATTGTCAACATCTGTTGGATCATCAAAAAGCAAGAGAGTTCCAGGAAACATCTACTTCTGCATATTGATATGCCAAAGCTTTGACTGTGTAGATCACAACAAATGTGGAAAATTCTGAAGAGATGGAATATCAGACACCTGACCTGCCTTTGAGAAATCTGTAATGCAGAAGTAGATGTTTCCTGGAACTCTCTTGCTTTTTTGATGATCCAACAGATGTTGACAATTTGATCTCTGGTTCCTTGCCTTTTCTAAATCCAGCTTGAACATCTGGAAGTTCATGGTTCACATACTGTTGAAGCCTGGCGTGGAGAATTTCGATCATTACTTCAATAGCATGTGAAATGAGTGCAATTGTGCGGTAGTTTGGGCATTCTTTGGCACTGCTTTCTTTGGGATTGGAATGAAAACTGACCTTTCCAGTTCTGTGACCACTGTTGAGTTTTCCAAATTTGCTGCTATATTGAGTACAACACTTTAAAGCATCATTTTTAGCATTTGAAACAGCTCAACTGGAATTCCATCACCTCCACTAACTGTTTGTAGTAATGCTTCCTAAGGCCACTTGACTTCTCATTCCAGATGTCTGGCTCTAGGTGAGTGATCACACCATCATGTTATCTGGGTTGTGAAGATCTTTTTGTTCAGTTCTTCTGTGTGTTCTTGCCATCTCTTCTTAATATCTTCAGCTCTGTTAGGTCCATACCATTTCTGTCTTTTACTGCGCCCATCTTTGCATGAAATGTTCCTTGGTATCTCTAATTTTCTTGACGAGATCTCTAGTCTTTCCCATTCTGTTGTTTTCCTCTATTCTTTGCATGATCGCTAAAGAAGCTTTCTATCTCTTCTTGCTATTCTTGGAACTCGCATTCAGATGCTTATATCTTTCCTTTTCTCCTTGCTTTTTCACTCTCTTCCTTTTCACAGCTATTTGTAAGGCCTCCCAGACAGCCGATTTTGGCTTTTTGCATTTCTTTTCCATGAGGATGGTCTTGATCCCTATCTCCGTACAGTGTCACAAACCTCCAGTCCATAGTTCATCAGGCACTCTATCTATCAGATCTAGTCCCTTAAATCTTATTTTACTGGATAATCATAAGGGATTTGATTTAGGTCATACCTGAATGGTCTAGTGTTTTCCCTACTTTCTTCAATTTGAGTCTGAATTTGGTAATAAGGAGTTCATGATCTGAGCCACAGTCAGCTCCTGGTCTTTTTTTGTTGACTGTATAGAGCTTTTCCATCTATGGCTGCAAAGAATATAAATCAATCTGATTTTGGTGTTGACCATCTGGTGATGTCCATGTGTAGAATCTTCTTGTGTTGTTGGAAGAGGGTGTTTGCTATGACCAGTGTGTTCTGTTGGCAAAACTCTATTAGCATTTGCCCTGCTTCATTCCATATTCAAGGCCAGATTTGCCTGTTACTCCGGTGTTTCTTGACTTCCTACTTTTGCATTCCAGTCCCCTATAATGAAAGGACATCTTTTTTGGTGTTAGTTCTAAAAGGTCTTGTAGGTCTTCATAGAACCGTTCAACTTCAGCTTCTTCAGTGTTACTCGTTGGGGCATAGACTTGGATTACTGTGATATTGAATGGTTTGCTTTGGAGACGAACAGAGATCATTCTGTTGTTTTTGAGATTGCATCCAAGTACTGCATTTCGGACTCTTTTGTTGACCATGATGGCTACTCCATTTCTTCTGAGGGATTCCTGCCCACAGTAGTAGATATAATGGTCATCTGAGTTAAATTCACCCATTCCAGTCCATTTTAGTTTACTGATTCCTAGAATGTCGACATTCACTCTTGCCATCTCGTTTGACCACTTCCAATTTGCCTTGATTCATGAACCTGACATTCCAGGTTCCTATCAGTATTGCTCTTTACAACATCGGACCTTGCTTGTATCACCAGTCACATCCACAAGTGGTGTTGTTCTCCATCCCTTCATTCTTTCTGGAGTTATTTCTCCGCTGATCTCCAGTTAGCATATTGGGCACTAATGATCTGGGGGATTCCTCTTTCAGTATCCTATTATTTTGCCTTTTCATAGCATATTAAAAAGCAGAGACATTACTTTTCCAACAAAGGTCCTTCTAGTCAAAGCTATGGTTTTCCAGTATCAGTCGTGTATGGATATGAGAGTTGGACCATAAAGAAAGCTGAGTGCCAAAGAATTGATGCTTTTGAACTGTGGTGTTGGAGAAGACTCTTGAGAGTTCGTTGGACTGAAAGGAGATGTAACCAGTTCATTCTAAAAGAAATCAGTCCTGAATATTCATTGGAGGGAGTGATGCTAAAGCTCAAACTTCAATACTGTGGCCACCCGTTGTGAAGAGCTGACTCATTTGAAAAGACCCTGATACTGGGAAGCATTGAAGGCAGAAGGAGAAGGAAACAACAGAGGATGAGATGGTTGGATGGCATCACTGACTCAGTGGACATGAGTTTGAATAAACTCCGGGAGGTGGTGATGGACAGGGATGCCTGGTGGTTGCAGTCCATGGGTCACAATGAGTTGGACACGACTGAGCAACTGAACTGAACTGAAATATCCATAGATTGGAGTGAAGTACTCAAAAGACTTTTCTCTAATTGAGTGTGCAGCCAAAACATTTCAATTTCACTAGATTAGAAGATGGATTTGTATGATACATTGTACAGTTTATAACATTTAGATTCAGAGAGGTGTCAGTTATGTTCCTAGTATAGATGAGGCATTATGCCCGTTTCATAGAAGAGGAGCTGAAGGTTGAAGCACCTAAATGACTTGTTGAAGGTCATACAACTGGTTAATAATGACTCCTCAACTCCAGCTCAGCTTCTCTGATAGCTCAGTTGGTAAAGAATCTTCCTGCAGTACAGGAGACCCCAGTTTGATTCCTGGGGAATCAATCTGCTCGAGAAGGGATAGGCTACTCACTCCAGTATTTTTGGCTTCCCTTGTGACTCAACTGGTAAAGAATCTGTCTGCAATGTGGTATACCTGGGTTCGATTCCTGGGTTGGGAATGTCCCCTGCAGAAGGAAAGGCTACCTACTCCAGTATTCTGGCCTGGAAAATTCCACGGACTGTATAGTCCATGGGGTCGCAAAGAGTTGGACACGACTGAGTGACTTTCACTTTCGCCTCGCAACTGTAGCTCAGGGCTTGTTACTGGGTGGTGCCCTTTCCATTCATTCTATTCATTGCTGTTCTGCTGGTCATTCTTTAAGTTTTCATTTCCTGTCCTAATCTATCTGTTATTTATACTCCAGCGTCTTTAGGTAGTTTTTTTATATTTGTTGAAGTTTTTAGTGGACGTTTTCAGTGGAAGAGAGAGAGAGACTGTACAAGTAAGTTGAGGAAGACTGTGAACAAAAGGATGGAACCATAAAGACATTATATTAGTGATGAAAATACAATTGTAGTAGATATCCCAGAAGTCAGATGAATGCATTTGATGTGGAAAACCCTGCAGAGGAACCATAGAAATAAAGTCAAGGCAGATATATCATTTAAATATTGGTATGAAGGCAGGCTAGTGATGAAATGGTTCTGGAAAATATAGGTAATGGGTTTTTATGATGTATATGTATTGCTGTACTATAGTAAACTTGGCATTAACAAGCATAATTAAGAATTTTGTGGTTTATTTTGATCATTATTTTAATTTTAGTATAATTTCATATAACATGTGACCTTCTGTTTTGATTGTTCTTTGTACATACGACAAAGTTAACAAAATTGAAAACTTCTGTGTAGAAATGAATAGGTAAAGGTTGCTTGTCTGCTTATAGGTCTGGAGGTAAACTGGGTTTAAAATATTAACTTGAAAATGATTGGGTCAGAAAGTGACCCAATATAGTATGGTTTTATACATCATTTACAAATTTGTACATCATTTATACATCATTTATACTGTGGTTTTATACATCATTTTCTAGACTATGGTCAGTGCCATAATGTTGGAAAAGAGAGATTTATTTAACAAATCTGGTTTTAACAGGTTTTTATGAACGTTATGTTTTACATACAGTTTCTGCTTTTCCATATTTTAAATTCAAGGCTTGTCTTGATCTTCTCTCAGTCTAGTGGCAACACATCTGGAAATACTATGCATCACTAAAACAACTTGCTTGCCTTGAAATATTACATATATGATTATATAATTCCCTTAGTATTCACTGGCATATTAAACTAAGGTGGCACTGATGAATATATTATTGTCTATGTTAATATAGTTCTTACCTCTAACTGTTCATCAGGCCAGTGATATCTTGTTGCTCACTGGAGGAAAATCAAAATAGTGTGTTGAAAGTAGAATCAGTAACTGGAATAATTATCCTTTTTAAAATTATTGAATGGAAAGCTCTCTTGAAATTTATGATAGTTTCAGTGCTTTAGAAGATATTAAGAGAATTATTTTGGGTTTATCACCAGTTTAGAAAACCCTAGACACGGGTCCAATCATTTGGATCTAGTATCAGCTCCGTTGTTTCTGTACAGTGTCAACATGGGCAAGTCATATAAACTTCCCATAATAAACGTGTTAGGTACTCAGTCATGTCCAACTCCTTGTGACCCCATGAACTGTAGCCCACCAGGCTCCTCTGTCCATGGACTTCTCTAGGCAAGAATACTGGAGTGGGTAGCCATTCCTTCTCCAGGGATCTTCCCAACCCAGGATGGAACTGGATCTCCTGCATTGTAGGCAGATCTTTACCATCTGAGCCAGGAGGAAAGTCCCTAATAAATGTGTACTGGTCCAGTTTGCTTGATCACAGATGATTAAGCTTTCTACACACATATCGCATAAGCAGATGAATGGTTCATTTGGTTGTGAAAGATAGAGCAATAGGCTCTGTGGTGTAGTCAGATGGCTCTGAAAGGCTTGTCTGCAGTATAGGAAACTGTGGGACAGCTAGAGGCACACTCCCTGTCAGACTGAGAAGTTTGTATGTCAGTGTAGTCTGTCAAATTGGTGAAGCTGGAGAAGTATTAAGGATTCCTTAGCTCTGAGCCAGCCGCTCTCCTCCAGGTTGCACAGCATCCTTTATCTTCTTTTGGATTTTTAATAGCTATCTACATTAACAATGTGCAGAATGAAAGGTTTCAGTTTAACCAGGTGCATACTAAACTGTAATATATATGAGTAAAATTCTCTTAACCAGTCTCACTTTAACCCACATGCTCTATTCAGTTCAGTTCAGTCGCATCAGTCGTGTCTGACTCCTTTGCGACCCCATGAATCGCAGCACGCCAGGCCTCCCTGTCCATTCACCATCTCCCGGAGTTCATCAGACTCACATCCATCGAGTCCGTGATGCCATCCAGCCATCTCATCCTGGGTCGTCCCCTTCTCCTCCTGCCTCCAATCCCTCCCAGCATCAGAGTCTTTTCCAGTGAGTCAACTCTTCGCATGAGGTGGCCAAAGTACTGGAGCTTCAGCTTTAGCATCATTCCTTCCAAAGAAATCCCAGGGTTGATCTCCTTCAGAATGGACTGGTTGGATCTCCTTGCAGTCCAAGGGACTCTCAAGAGTCTTCTCCAACACCACACTTCAAATGCATCAATTCTTGGTCGCTCAGCCTCTTTCACAGTCCAACTCTCGCATGCATACACAACCACAGGAAAAACCATAGCCTTGACTAGACGGACCTTAGTCGGCAGAGTAGTCTCTGCTTTTGAATATGCTATCTAGGTTGGTCATAACTTTTCTTCCAAGGAGTAAGCGTCTTTTAATTTCATGGCTGCAATCAGTATCTGCAGTGATTTTGGAGCCCAAAAAATAAAGTCTGACACTGTTTCCACTGTTTCCCCATCTATTTCCCATGAAGTGATGGGACCAGATGCCATGATCTTTGTACATGCTCTGTAGTCTTATCATTTTCTCTATCAGTTCCTTCTGGCTGTGCCCATGGCATAATCAGTGTTTGCAGCGGTTAGGACATTTTGTCTCTACCAGCCGAGCTGTGTGCTTAGCAAGAATCAGTTATGCTCATTTCTGAAACTTTTATTACATTTGTGCATATCCAGTGACATTAGGGCCAACTATTGTTCATGATCTCAGAGGAAGAGAGGGCTTCCTTATGTGTAACAGTTGAACATGGGCCACCTGCTTGTTGAAGTTGAACCTACTTAGTACTCCTTTGGAAAACTGTTGGGGTTTGCAGTTTGAGCTTGTTTTCCATATGGTTTCCTGCTGATCACTTCAGTGTTACCTTTATCTGTGTTTTCTCATCTTTGAAGTGAGAATGATTCTTCCTTAAGTTTACAGATAAGCATAAAATTTTAAACAGTATTAAATATGGAAACAGTGGAAGTAAATGTTCTCTATATTGTCGTTGCTGTAGTCTTATTTTTATAGTGGGGAATCTGTGTGACTCACAGTTTAAGGGAATACTTTTTTTAGACTTTGGTTTTATTTACAAAATAAACTAACTCTGTTGCTTTTCTAATTTGGCATTTTGAAACACTGTGACTTGAGGAGTTACCCAAATTCTGAATGAACTAAACTTAAACTGGTAAGCTTAAATTAAAATCTAAGATGATGGACTCACTTCAGTGGTTTGGAAGATATTACAGATGGTAGAGAACTAGCATGTCTCAGGCCCTGTGGCTTATTAATAAAGAACCCTAGACTTGAAGTCAGACCAGCAGGTCTGATATCATTTGGGTTCTTGATTGTACTTGTCTTTGCTGCTCTGATCCTGGTCTGGTAATCTTTGGTTCATTTCACAGGGATTTATGAAGGATTTCTTGCACTTAACAAAAGGCATTAGATTTGATTCACATAAAACCAGTATCTGTTTTTAGTACTCCTAGTTTTCATGAACATTCAGTTCAGTTCAGTTGCTCAGTCGTGTCCGACTCTTTGCGACCTCATGAATCGCAGCACGCCAGGCCTCCCTGTCCATCACCAACTCCTGGAGTTCACTTAGACTCATGTCCATCCAGTCAGTGATGCCATCCAGCCATCTCATCCTCTGTCATCCCCTTCTCCTCCTGCCCCCAATCCCTCCCAGCATCAGTCTTTTCCAGTGAGTCAACTCTGCATGAGGTGGCCAAAGTACTGGAGTTTCAGCTTTAGCATCATTCCTTCCAAAGAAATCGCAGGGCTGATCGCCTTCAGAATAGATTGGTTGGATCTCCTTGCAGTCCAAGGGACTCTCTCAAGAGTCTTCTCCAACACCACAGTTCAAAAGCATGAATTCTTCAGCGCTCAGCCTTCTTCACAGTCCAACTGTCACGTCTGTACATGACCACAGGAAAAACCATAGCCTTGACTAGACGGACCTTAGTCAGCAAAGTAATGTCTCTGCTTTTGAATATACTATCTAGGTTGGTCATAACTTTTCTTCCAAGAAGTAAGGGTCTTTTAATTTCATGGCTGCTATCGCCATCTGCAGTGATTTTGGAGCCCAAAAATAAAGTCTGACACTGTTTCCACTGTTTCCCCATCCATTTCCCATGAAGTGATGGGACCAGATGCCATGATCTTCGTTCTCGGAATGTTGAGCTTTAAGCCAACTTTTTCACTCTCCTCTTTCACTTTCATCAAGAGGCTTTTTAGCTATTCACTTTCTGCCATAAGGGTGGTGTCATCTGTATATCTGAGTTATTGATATTTCTCCCCTCTTGATTCCAGCTTATGTTTCTTCCAGTCTAGTGTTTCTCATGATATACTCTGCATATAAGTTAAATAAGCAGGGTGACAATATACAGCCTTGATGTACTCTTTTTCCTATTTGGAACCAGTCTGTTGTTCCATGTCCAGTTCTAACTGTTGCTTCCTAACCTGCATATAGGTTTCTCAAGAGGCAGGTCAGGTGGTCTGGTATTCCCATCTCTTTCAGAATTTTCCAGTTTATTGTGATCCACACAGTCAAAGGCTTTGGCATAGTCAATAAAGCAGAAATAGATGTTTTTCTGGAACTCTCTTGCATTTTCCATGATCCAGCAGATGTTGGCAATTTGATCTCTGGTTCTTCTGCCTTTTCTGAAACCAGCTCGAACAGGAAGTTCACGGTTCACGTATTGCTGAAGCCTGGCTTGGAGAATTTTGGCATTACTTTAGTAGCATGTGAGATGAGTGCAATTGTGTGGTAGTTTGAGCATTGTTTGGCATTGCCTTTCCTTGGGATTGGAATGAAAACTGGCGCCGCCCGGCGCACGAAGGGCAGATGAGAGGAGCTACCCCACGTCCGAGGTCAGGGGCAGAAGCCGGGAGGACCCCATGCCCGAAGGGTGGTGGCCAAGAAGAGTTACCCCACGTCCGAGGTCAGGGGCAGCGGCCAAGAGTGCCAGGCTGCGTCAGCGCAAGAACAGCCGAGAGGAACTACCCAAGTCCGAGGTCAGGGGTGGCGTTCAGGAGGAGCAACCCGATGTCCAAGGAGCGGTCGCTGCAGGGGTGCAGGAGGGCCTAGAGGAGCTATGCCACGTTGAAGGTCAGGAAGGGCGGTGGTGAGGAGGTATCCCTCGTCATGAACATTAACTTTTTTAATTAACACTTCATCTTATTAAAACCACTGTCATATGATTGCTAATTAAGCATATGTGGGTTATCCTTTTAATTGGTTATTAGCTTTTAGCAGCAGTGGTTTTAGCATGTGTACATATACATGCATGTTTTGGGGTCATAGGCGCTTGGGTTTGAATCATGGTCTACCATGTATTAGATGCTTGGCCTTTGAAAAGTTACTTAAATCTCTTGTTTTCTTTGTGTCTATGAGAGCATGATAATGTGTACCTCACAGAGTAAAGGAAGATAAAAATAGAATGTGTGTGGGCAGATGGCTTAGTAGGCTTTCAGTAAAGGTTCCTTTTCTCTCTGTGTCAATTTTAAAATTTCATTCTATATCATGGATAAAAAGAGCAAAGTGAATATAAGCTACATATTTATTCACTTGATGTGGTGGGTCTGGAGACCATGTGCAGCGAGAGGAGTGGGAAGTAACGTTTGCTGCTGTGCCTTTCTATCATTTCTAAAGTTAGATCACCCATTTCTTAAGTCCCAACTGGTATTGCCAGATATTTAGGATTTGAACATTAATTCTATATTGTGCTGGGTACTGACTTTGGAATGTGTGGCCAGAAATTGGAGGAAGAAGAACCAGGAAAGTTGTAAAATGAATAAATAAATGGAGTTTATTTTGGTCATCCTGGCCCAAGTAATCTTTCAAAAGTAAGTCTAAGTAACATACCACTTGTTTTTACTAACAGAGGTGAGGGGGAAAAGGGCATTTACCTTAATGGACTGTTATACTTCCTGGTTCAACATTTTTATCTTTCTTTTTATGTTTGTTTCTCCAGCCTCTGTTCCATCCCTGACCCACCTTTGTCGTTTGGAAATTTGGTCCCATCTAAAACTAGAACACCTACAGTCTGATGATTTTATCCGTCAGTTGCCTCTTCCCAGAATCCTACATGATTATTTGCTCTATGCAGAGGTTTTGAGGATGTATGAAGTTCCAGAACTGGCAGTTATTCAAGATGGAGAAATCAGTGAAACCTCTTAACACATTATGTGTCTTACTCTGAAAACCACCAAGATAAGGAGCCATGGAGTACAAATTCTTCACAATTTTATTGTCACAAAAGATGATTTTTGTTTGTGTGGTTAGTTAGGCTTTAGAGGGCAGTGGTTTAATGGAAATGTTTACAACTAGGCTACCTGGTAAAAAAAAGTGTTGTAAACATCATGTAAGTTACTTTATTGCAGTTTTATCATCAGTACACTTATGTTGTAATATTCATTTACCTAACCATTTTCTGCTTTATTCTGTGAATGAACTGTGAATGCTGCTTCTAGTGCTAAACATGGCCTGTTTCCACCTATGATTCTGTGTTTACTTAGGACTAGAGCTTAGAAGAAAAGGCATAAGTCTTCACTGGAAGTATACACACAGTGAAGTTGACTATCTCTTATGTTTATAAAAGAACTGTATTATATTCTGTTCTCATCTCTTAATTCATTTGAAATTCATTGGCTTTTCACAGGTAAACTCAGGGGAGAATTCTCTTTTTAAAGACTATAGAAATAAATCATTTTGCTTTTTTTTTTTTTTTCCCCCCAGTTCTTTGATACTCTTTTTGGCTTAAAAAAAAAAAAAAAAAAAGATTCCTGTTTCTGCAAAGGCAAGAACAGACTTAAATTCAAAGACATGTTGAAAAAAAATTAGGTCAATATTGAGATAAATGTGCATTTTACCGCATTTACTTAGTACTAGGAGACTGGGAGAGACATTTCTGTGGTATCATTTTTAAAGAAAGAAAGGTATGTATTTCTGAGTTGCTCACGATCAGATGAAACATTGCAGGTCCATTCAGTCTCCAGATCAGAGGGTAGCTTCAATCTTATGAAGCAGTGGTTGCTAGTTTTGTTAATGTTATAATATATTTTTTACTATCGGGATAAGTTATCAAATAGTCCATGAAATTTAAACCTTAGAGACTTAGGTTAATGAGATACTGCCTCATTGGTTTTACACTTGTTTGCTAGGAATCTAGAGTCAGAGAGGACTGAACATTGTATCAAGTGAGCTATGATAAGAGGCTGTGGGCATTTGTCTTGAGATAAAGGTTAGGAAAGCATACTGTCATGTTAGATAACTAGAGATGGGGTCCAAGGGAAGGCAAGTATTCTATCCTATTTGGATTCTGTGACGATATAGATGGGAGTGGGTCAATTAGATTCATCGCTGATAGACTTTTGCTATTTGATAAAAGCAGTGATGATGGCATACCAAATGATGGAGACATTAAGGTCCAAAAGGATAACTAAATTCAGCTTAGATTGGAGCTACAGTTGCTGCCTGTGGGGTGGAGATAAGAGTTTGAAGTGGGTATACATGCAGAAGTAAGGGTGTATAGGGAAAAAACAGGTGGAAATTCTAATAGTTAATAAATTCTTAAAAAAGTGTGTACTGTGTAGTATTTTTTAAATGTCTGTATCTTTATTTTTTTAAACCCTAATAAGTCTCTGCTTTTAACATAATCAGTTTTTTTGTTAGGGTCCAGTGTACATAGAATGTTTACCTTTTAGGGTGAATCGTTTCATGTGTTTTTGTTTATGTTTAAATATGTAATAAATTCAACTATTCATAACTTATCATTGAGCTCTTATTCTTAAAAACTTGAAAATATTTCAGATACATTAAGACCCTTAGTATTTAAAGCATAAATGATTTTACTTACTGTATGCAATATCTTTCTTTTAGGCTATTTTATAATACATAAATATTATTTTTATGACTAATAGCAAGGACTCAGTAAGAAATCCAATCCAGAAGTATCTAAAGGTAAGTAAATTACACTAACAACTTCTGATCAAAATGATACATCCAGGTAGTGTGAACTTGAACCTCTGCCCTACATGTACCATGGTGCTTTAGTATTCTTAAAGTCTCAGTGAGCCTGATGAAGAACTCCATACAGTGGTTTTCTAATGGTGGTATATAGTATCAGAGCAGGACATAAATTGGTTTTAATAACAGTTGTCAAGAGTTTATCCTACCGTGATTTGATGTTGTCCTTTAAGTGCATTTCCTGCTCAACATTGCTGTCACAGGACATCTTTCTGTGATGATTTCATATAATAATGGTAATCTGGACATCACATTTTCTTAAGTAAATGTTTTATTGACATTTAACACATATAAGAAAAGTATACATATCATAAGTATACAAACTGATTATAGTTGACCTTGAACAACATGAGAGTTAATGGACTCCTACCCTCTATAGAATTGAAAATCTGGTTATGACTTACAGTCACTGTCTATATCTCTAAATTCAACAATTATGGATCTAACAAGTATGGTAGTTTGGATTGCAGATTGTGTAGTATTGTAGTGTTACTGTTGAAAAAAGCCTATGTGTAAGTAAACCTGCACCAGCTCAAACATGTTGAAGGGTCGACTATATTTGTACAAAATGAAAATGTCTGTGTAATCAGCATGTAGTTCAAGAAACAGAACATTATTAGCATGCTGGAAGTTCCTTTGTGGCCCTTCTAGTCTCTGTGTTCTTGCCAGAAGGGTAACCACTCTTCTGGGTTTTAGCACCAACAATCTGTTTTTTCTGGAATCATCCACTATGCCCTCTTTAGGTTCCTCCTACTTTTGTGTGCATTTTCAGATTCATTTATGTTATCATGTGTAATAATAGTCATTATACATCATTTCTTTGTTTCTCTCTCCCTTTTGGCCATGTAGCAAGTATCTTGATATGCAGCTTTCTGGTGGTCCTGCATCCCAGATCAGTTACCTACCTCCATGTCCCATGACCACTTGACATTGATAATATGTCACATGATCAGTTGATATCTCAAACTTTGGATCTGTTCTCACCCAAGTTTATCTGTAAACCTGTATGAAAATTGTAATACTTCATAGATCTTCAAGTATAGTCTCAGGTACAGTTTCAAGACCTCTGAGTATATTTGATTGGTTATTCTAAAATTCTACTATAATTGTGTTTGGGCCTCAAAAACTTATAAATAAACTGATAAGAATGTAAATAACTGTGTCTTTTGAAACAGTGGACTTGGTTCCATCAGCATGAGGTATAGAAAGAAGTTGAGAAAATCTGTCTAAAAGTTTGCCTTTCATTTTTTATGCTCCTCTTTATTCTTGGAGACCTTCATGGATCACAGCCTTGTCTTGGCGAAGAGGCTTTTGTAACTCAGTGAGGCTATGAGCCATGCTGTGTAGGACCACCCAAAATAGATGGGTCCTAGTGAAGAATTCTGACAAAATGTGATCCACAGGAGGAGAGAATGGCAGTCCACTCCAGTATTCCTGCCTGGAGAACCTCATGAACAGTATAAAAAGGCAAAAAGATCTGTGATACTGGAAGATAAGGCCCCTCAGGTCAGAACATGGTATATAGTATGTTCTGGGGAAGAGTGGAGGGCAATTGCAAATAGCTCCAGAAAGAATGTAGCAACTGGGCCAAAGTGGAAATGACTTTCAATTGTGGATCTGTCTGGTGGCGAAAGTAAAGTCCAGTGCTGTAAAAGAAAGCACAAAGGAACGTGGAATGAATCAAGGTAAATTAGACATGGTCAAGCAGGAAATGGCAAGATTGAACAACATCATCTTAGGATCAGTGAACTAAAATGGATGGAAATGGATGAGTTAAAAAATTAGATGACCATTATATCTACTACTGTGGGCAAAAATCCCTTAGAAGAAATGGAGTAGTCCTCATGGTCAACGAAAGAGCCTGAAATGCAGAACTTGGGTGTAGCCTCAAGAATGACAGAATGATCTCAGTTTGTTTCCAAGGCAAACCATTCAACATCAAAGTAATCCAAGTCTGTGCCCCAGCCACTAATGCTGAAGAAGCTGAAGTTGGCCAGTTCTGTGAGGACCTACAACACGTTCTAGAACTAAAACCCAAAAAAGATGCCCTTTTCATCAAAGGGATTGGAATGCAAAGTAGGA
>NW_017205767.1:0-5149 GCF_001704415.2 Capra hircus
GGGAGAACCTCCTGGATTTTCTCGAGTTGCGGCAGGTGTCCTCAACTTACGACGGGACCTCAGGGACCCGCTCTGGAGGCCTCAGGAAAGGCCAGTCCCATGCGAGTTGCTCGGGCCTCTCGGGATTCCTCTCCCTTCGCGATGCCGGTGCCTAAGATCTTGTGTGGAGTCGGTGCTGGAACCTGAGGATTCCTCTGCAGTGCTGACATGGATCTTGGTGTACTTCTGGAGTCTCTCAGGGCAGTCAGTCCGCTACTCCACTGGGGGCATGCACGTGCGCTTCCTCCCGATCTGTAGCGCAGTGTCACGCTTCCCTTCGCAGGATCAAGGATCTGTGGCTTTCCCTCGAGGCTTTCCCACGAGGCTTTCCCACAGGGCTGTCCACGTGCCACTGTGGTGTGAGTCGATCCTCGGTTTGAAAGTCGAGGCAGTGCAGGGAATAAAGTTTCCCTGGAATGGACTGAGACATTCTGGGGACTCTGGGAATGGTGGCACGACCCTGGAGTCCTCTCTATTTTCCTGTGGAGAGCGCTCCACTTAAGATGCGTTGGAAACGCCGTGAATTCTTTTCCGACCATGCAGGGAAAGGATCCAATGCTCTCGAGCTATGAGGCGGAAACAGGGCTCCTCTGGATGTGGGTGGGACACTCGTGCTTCCTCTCGAGTGGAGACGGGTATGTCGGGGAACTTCTTGAGTTGCAGCAAGGGTGTGAAGGACCCTTTGGAAATTCCAGAGGTTAGGTGTGATTAGCTCGAGACGCCTCAGCGGAAATGGGCCTCATCTCGCCTGGAGGGGAGAACCTCCTGGATTTTCTCGAGTTGCGGCAGGTGCTCTCGACTTACGACGGGGACCTCAGGGACCCGCTCTGGTGGCCTCAGAAAGGCCAGTCCCCATGCGAGTTGCTCTCGGGCATCTCGGGATTCCTCTCCCGTCGATGCCGGGGCAAAGATCTTGTGTGGAGTAGGTGCCAGAACCTGAGCATTCCTCTCCAGTGCTGACATGGATCTTGGGGTACTTCTGGAGTCTCCCACCGGAGTCAGCCGTCGTCTCGAGTGGGGAATGCACGTGCGCTTTCCTCCCGAGCTGAAGCCAGCAGTGTCACGCTTCCCTTTGCGGATCAAGGATCAGGGGTTTCCCTCGAGGCTTTCCCGAGGCTTTCCCACGAGGCTTTCCCACAGGGCTGTCCCACGTGCCACCGTGGTGTGAGTCGATCCTCGGCTTGAAAGTCGAGGCAGTGCAGGGAAAACAGGTTTTCCCTGGAATGGACTAGACATCAGCGGAATCTGGGAATGTGGCACGACCCAGGAGTTCCTCTCGCCTTTCCGGTGAGAGCGCCTCCTCTTGAGATGCGACGGGAACGCCGGAATTCTTTCCCGAGCACGCAGGGAAAGGATCCCTCCTCTCGAGCTAGGAGATGGAAACGGGGCTCCTCTGTATGTGGGCGGGACTCTTGTGCTTCCTCTCGAGTGGAGACGGGTATGTCGGGGAACTTCTTGAGTTGCAGCAAGCGTGTGAAGGACCCTTTGGAAGTTCCAGAGTTTAGGGTGTGATTAGCCTCGAGATGCCTCAGCAGAAATGGGCCTCATCTCGCCTGCAGGGGAGAACCTCCTGGATGTTCTCGAGTTGCGGCAGGGTGCTCTCGACTTACGACGGGGACCTCAGGGACCCGCTCTGTTGGCCTCAGGAAAGGCCAGTCCCTATGCGAGTTGCCAGGGGACCTCTCGGGATTACTCTCCCGTCGAAGCTGGGCCTAAGATATTGTGCGGAGTGGGGTGCCGGTACCTGAGGATTCCTCTCCAGTGCTTACGTGGATCTTGGGTACTTCTGGAGTCTCCCCATTGGAGTCAGTCCTCGACTCGAGGGGCATGCACGTGCGCTTTCTCTCGAGCTGTAGCAGCAGTGTCGCGCTTCCATTGGCGTGGATCAAGGGATCTGTGGCTTTCCCTCGAGCTTTCCCACGAGGCTTTCCCACGAGACTTTCCCACAGGGCGGTCCCACGTGCCACCGTGTGATGTGAGTCGATCCTCGGCTTGAAAGTCGACGCAGTGCAGGGAAAACAGGTTTCCCTGGAAAGGACGGAGACATCTGGGGGACTCTGGGAATGGTGGCAGGACCCTGGAGTTCCTCTCCCTTTCCTGTGGAGAGCGCCTCCTCTTGAGATGGACGGGAACGCCGGGAATTCTTTCCAGAGCACGCAGGGAAAGGATCCCTCCTCTCGAGCTAGCAGGCGGAAACGGGGCCACTCTGGATATGGACGGGACTCTCCGATTCCTCTAGAGTGGAGACGGGTATGTCGGGGAAATTCTTGAGTTGCAGCAAGGGTGTGAAGGACCCTTTGAAGTTCCAGAGTTTAAGTGTGATTACCCCCTAGTTGCCTCAGCGGAAATGGGCCTCATCTCACCTGGAGGGGAGAACCTCCTGGATTTTCTGGAGTTGCGGCAGGTGCTCTCGACTTACGATGGGACCTCAGGGACCTGCTCTGGTGGCCTCAGGAAAGGCCAGTCCCCATGCGAGTTGCTCTGGGGCCTCTCGGGATTCCTCTCCCGTCGATGCAGGGTCCTAAGACCTTGTTGGAGTCGGTGCCGGAACCTGAGGATTCCTCTCCACTTCTGACATGGATCTTGGGTACTTCTGGAGTCCCCCAGGGTGTCAGTACTCGTCTCGAGTGGGGCCATGCACGTACGCTTTCCTCCGGAGCTGTAGCAGCAGTGTCCCGCTTCCCTTCGCATGGATCAAGGATCTGTGGCTTCCCTCGAGGCTTTCCCACGAGGCTTTCCCACGGGCTGTACCACGTGCCACTGTGGTGTGAGTCGATCCTCGACTTGAAAGTCGAGGCAGTGCAGGGAATACAGGTTTCCCTGGAATGGACTGAGACTTCTGGGGACTCTGGGAATGGTGGCACGACCCTGGAGTTCCTCTCGCCTTTCCTCTGGAGAGCGCCTCCTCTTGAGATTCGACGGGAATGCTGCCGAATTCTTTCCCGACCGCGCAGGGAAAGGATCAAACCTCTCGAGCTAAAAGGTGGAATCGGGGCTCCTCTGGATGTGGGCGGGACTCTCGTGCTTCCTCTCGAGTGGAGACGGGTATGTCGGGAACTTCTTGAGTTGCAGCAAGGTGTGAAGGACCCTTTGGAAGTTCCAGATGTTAGATGTGATTAGCCTCGAGACGCCTCTGCGGAAATGGGCCTCATCTCGCCTGGAGGGGAGAAACTCCTGGATTTTCTCGAGTTGCGGTAGGTGCTCTCAACTTACGACGGGGACCTCAGGGACCCCCTCTGGTGGCCTCAGGAAAGGCCAGTCCCCATGCGAGTTGATCGGGGCCTCTCGGGATTCATCTCCCGTCGATGCTGGGCCTAAGACCTTGTGTGGAGTCAGTGCCGGAACCTGAGGATTCCTCTCCAGTGCTGACATGGATCTTGGGGTACTTCTGGAGTCTCCCCAAGTCAGTCCTCGTCTCGAGTGGGGGCATGCACGTGCGCTTTCCTCCCGAGCTGTAGCAGCAGTGTCACGCTTCCCTTCGCGTGGATCTAGGGATCAGAGGCTTTCCCTGGAGGCTTTCCACGAGGCTTTTCCACGCAGGCTTTCCACAGGCTGTCCCACGTGCCACCGTGGAGTGAGTCGATCCTCGGCTTGACAGTCGAGGCAGTGCTGGGAAAACAGGTTTCCCTGGAATGGACTGAGGCATCTGGGGGACCTCTGGGAATGGGGCCTGATCCTGGAGTTCTTCTCGCCTTTCCTGTGGAGAGCGCCTCTCTTGAGATGCGACGGGAACGCTAGGAATTCTTTCTCGACCACACAGGAAAGGATCCCTCCTCTCGAGCTAGCAGGCGGAAACGGCCACTCTGGATATGGACGGGACTCTCCGATTCCTCTAGAGTGGAGACGGGTATGTCGGGGAACTTCTTGATTTGCAGCAAGGTGTGAAGGACCCTTTGGAATTTCCAGAGTTTAAGTGTGATTACCCCCTAGTTGCCTCAGCGTAAATGGGCCTCATCTCGCCTGGAGGGGAGAACCTCCTGGATTTTCTGGAGTTGCGGCAGGTGCTCTCGACTTACGATGGGGACCACAGGGACCCGCTCTGGTGGCCTCAGGAAAGGCCAGTCCCCATATGCGTTGCTCTGGGGCCTCTCGGGATTCCTCTCCGACGATGCCGGGGTCTAAGACCTTGTTTGGAGTCGGTGCCGGAACCTGAGGATTCCTCTCCACTTCTGACATGGATATGGGGTACTTCTGGAGTCCCCCAGGGGTGTCACTACTCGTCTCGAGTGGGGCCATGCACGTGCGCTTTCCTCCCGAGCTGTAGCAGCAGTGTCCCGCTTCCTCGCATGGATCAAGGGATCTGTGGCTTTCCCTTGAGGCTTTCCACGAGGCTTTCCCACAGGGCTGTACCACGTGCCACTGTGGTGTGAGTCGATCCTCGACTTGAAAGTCGAGGCAGTGCAGGGAATACAGGTTTCCCTGGAATGGACTGAGACATCTGGGGGACTCTGGGAATAGTGGCACGACCCTGGAGTCCTCTCGCCTTTCCTCTGGAGAGCGCACCTCTTGAGATTTGACGGGAATGCTGCGAATTCTTTCCCGACCACGCAGGAAAGGATCAAACCTCTCGAGCTAAAAGGTGGAATCGGGGCTCCTCTGGATGTGGGCGGACTCTCGTGCTTCCTCTCGAGTGGAGACGGGTATGTCGGGGAACTTCTTGAGTTGCATCAAGGGTGTGAAGGACCCTTTGGAAGTTCCAGAGTTTAGGTTTGATTAGCTCTCGAGACGCCTCTGGAAATGGGCCTCATGTCGCCTGGAGGGGAAAACCTCCTGGATTTTCTCGAGTTGCTGCAGGTGCTCTCGACGTACTACGGGGATCACAGGGACCCGCTCTGGTGGCCTCAGTTAAGGCCAGTCCACATGCGCGTTTCTCGGGGCCTCTCGGATTCCTCTCCATCGATGCCGGCGACCTAAGACCTTGTGTGGAGTCGGTGCCTGAACCTGAGGATTCCTCTCCAGTGCTGACATGGATCTTGGGCTACTTCTGGAGACTCCCCAGGGGAGTCAGTCCTCGTCTCATGTGGGGCATGCAGTTGCCTTCCTCCAGAGCTGTAGCAGCAGTGTCACGCTTCCCTTCGCGTGATCAAGGGATCTGTGGCTTTCCCTCGAG
>NW_017205768.1:0-5148 GCF_001704415.2 Capra hircus
GTGTGATTAGCCTCGAGACGCCTCAGCGGAAATGGGCCTCATCTCGTCTGGAGGGTAGAACCTCCTGGATTTTCTCGAGTTGCAGCAGGTGCTCTCGACTTACGACTGGGACCTCAGGGACCCGATCTGGTGGCCTCAGGAAAGGCCAGTCCCCTTGCGAGTTGCTCGGGGGCTCTCTCGGATTCTTCTCCCGTCGATGCCGGGGCCTGAGACCTTGTGTGGAGTCTGTGCCGGAACCAGAGGATTCCTCTCAAGTGCTGACATGGATCTTGGTACTTCTGGAGTCTCCCAGGGGGAGTCATTCCTCGTCGCGAGTGGGGACATGCACGTGGGTTTTCCTCCCGAGCTGTAGCAGCAGTGTCACGATTCCCTTCGCGTCGATGCAGGGATCTGTGGCTTTCCCTGGAGGCTTTCCCACGAGGCTTTCCCACGAGGCGTTCCCACATTGCTGTCCCACGTGCCACCGTGGTATGAGTCGATCCTCGACTTGAAAGTCGAGGCAGTGCAGGGAAAACTGGTTTCCCTGTTATGGACTGAGCTTCTGGGGGACTCTGGGAATGGTGGCACGACCCTGGAGTTCTTCTTGCCTTTCCTGTGGAGAGTGCCTCCTCCTGAGATGCGACGGGAACGCCGGGAATTCTTTCCCGACCACGCAGGGAATGAATCCCTCCTCTGGAACTATGAAGCGGAAACGGGGCTCCTCTGTATGTAAGTGGGACTCTCGTGCTCCTTCTCGATTGGAAACGGGTATGTCGAGGAAATTCTTGAGTTGCAGCAAGGGTGTGAAGGACCCTTTGGAAGTTCCAGAGGTTAGGGTGATTAGCCTCGAGACGCCTCAGCGGAAATGGGCCTCATATCGCCTGAAGGGGAGAAACTCCTGAATTTTCTCGAGTTGCGGCTGGTACTGTGGACTTAGACCGGGACCTCAGGGACCCGCTCTGGTGGCCTCAGGAAAGGCCAGTCGCCATGCGAGTGGCTTGCCGGCCTCTCGGGATTCCTCTCCCGTCGATGCCCGGGGCTAAGATCTTGTCTGGAGTGGGTGCCGGAACCTGAGGATTCCTCTCCAGTGCTGACATGGATCTTTGGGTACTTCTGGAGTCTCCCCAGGGGGTCAGTCCTCATCTTGAGTGGGGCATGCACGTTCGCTGTCCTCCCGAGTTGTAGCAGCAGTGTCACCATTCCCTTCGCGTGGATCAAGAGATCTGTGCCTTTCCCTCGAGGCTTTTCCACGAGGCTTTCCCACGAGGGTTTCCCACAGGGCTGTCCACGAGCCACCGTGGTGTGAGTCGATCCTCGGCTTGAAATTCGAGGCAGTGCAGGGAAAACAGGTTTCCCTGGAATGGACTGAGACATCTGGGTGACTCTGAGAAAGGTGGCGCGACCCTGGAGTTCCTCTTGCCTTTCCTGTGGAGAGCGCCTCCTCTTGAGATGCGACGGGAACGCCGGGAATTCTTTCCCGACCACGCAGGAAAGGATCCCTCCTCTCGAGCTAGGAGGCGGAAACGGGGCTCCTCTGGATGTGGCGGAACTCTCGCTTCCTCTCGAGTGGGGAGACGTGTATGTCGGGGAACTTCCTGAGTTTCAGCAAGGGTGTGAAGGACCCTTTGCAAGTTCCAGAGGTTAGGTGTGACTAGCCTCGAGACGCCTCAGCGGAAATGGGCCTCATCTCGCCTGGAGGGGAGAACCTCCTGGATTTTCTGGAGTTGCGGCAGGTGCTCTCGACTTACGACGGGGACCCCTGGGACCCGCACTGGTGGCCTCAGGAAAGGCCAGTCCCCATGCGAGTTGCACGGGGGCCTCTCGGGATTCCTCTAACGTCGATGCTGGGGCCTAAGACCTTGTGTGGAGTCAGTGCCACAACCTGAGGATTCCTCTCCAATGCTGACATGGATCTTGGGGTACTTCTGGAGTCTCCCCAGGGGAGTCAGTCCTCGTCTCGAGGGGGGCATTCACGTGCGCTTTCCTCCCGAGCTGTAGCAGCAGTGTCGTGCTTCCCTTCGCATGGATCAAAGGATCAGGGGCTTTCCCTCGAGGCTTTCCGGCTTTCCCACGAGGCTTTCCCCCGAGGCTTTCCCACAGGGCTGTCCTACGTGCCACCGTGGTGTGAGTCGAGCCTCGGCTTGAAAGTCGAGGCAGTGCAGGGAAAACAGGTTTCCCTGGAATGGACTGAGACATCTGGGGGACTCTGGGAATGTGGCACGACCCTGGAGATCCTCTCGCCTTTCCTGTGGAGAGCGCCTCCTCTTGAGATGCGACGTTAATGCCGGGAATTCTTTCCTCACCACGCAGGGAAAGGATCACTCCTCTCGAGCTAGGAGGCGGAAACGGGGCTCCTCTGGATGAGGGCGGGACTCTCGTGCTTCCTCTCGAGTGGAGACGGGTATGTCGGGGAACTTCTTGAGTTGCAGCAAGGGTGTGAAGGACCCTTTGTAAGTTCCAGTGGTTAGGTGTGATTAGCCTCGAGACGCCTCAGCGAAAATGGGCCTCATTTCGCGTGGATGGGAGAACCTCCTAGATTTTCTCGAGTTTGGGCAGGTGCTCTCGACTTCCGACTGGGACCTCAGGGACCCACTCTGGTAGCCTCAGGAAAGGCCAGTCCCCATGCGAGTTGCTCGGGGGCTTCTCGGGATTCTTCTCCCTTCGATGCCGGGGCCTAAGATCTTGTGTGGAGTCGGTGCCGGAACCTGAGGATTCCTCTCCAGTGCTGACATGGATCTTGGGGTACTTCTGGAGTCTCCCCTGGGAGTCAGTTCTCGTCTCGAGTGGGGGCATGCACGTGCGCTTTCCTCCCGAGCTGTAGCTGCAGTGTCACCCTTCCCTTCTCGTGTATCAAGGGATCTGTGCCTTTCCCTCGAGGCTTTCCATCAAAGCTTTCCCACGAGGGTTTCCCAAAGGGCTGTCCCACGAGGCTTTCCACGAGGCTTTCCCACAGGCTGTCCCACGTGCCACCGTGGTGTGAGTCGATCCTCGGCTTGAAAGTCGAGGCAGTGCAGGGAAAACAGGTTTCCCTAGAATGGACGGAGACATCTGGTGGACTCTGGGAATGGTGGCAGGACCCTGGAGTTCCTCTCGACTTGCCTGTGGAGAGCGCCACCTCTTGAGATGCGACGGAAACGCCCTGAATTCTTTCCCGAGCACGCAGGGGAAAGGATCCCTCCTCTCTAGCTAGGAGGCGGAAATGGGGCTACTGTGGATGTGGGTGGGATTCTCATGCTTCCTCTCGAGTGGAGACGGGTATGTCGGGGAACGTCTTGAGTTGCAGCAAGGGTGTGAAGGACCCTTTGGAAGTTCCAGAGTTTAGGTATGATTAGCCTCGAGACGCCTCGCGGAATGAGCCTCATCTCGCCTGGAGGGGAGAACCTCCTGGATTTTTTCGAGTTGGGGCAGGAGCCCTCGACTTACGACGGGGACCTCAGGGACCCGCTCTGCTGCCCTCAGGAAAGGCCAGTCCCCATGCGAGTTGCTCTGGGCCTCTCGTGATTCCTCTCCGTCGATGCTTGTGCCTAAGACCTTGTGTGGAGTCAGTGCCGAACCTGAGGATTCCTCTCCAGTGCTGACATGGATCTTGGGGTAATTCTGGAGTCTCCCCAGTGGAGTCAGTCCTCGTCTCGAGTGGGGGCATGCACCGCGCTTTCCTTCCGAGCTGTAGCAGCAGTGTCCCGCTTCCCTTCGCGTGGATCATCGGATCTGTGGCTTTCCCTCGAGGCTTTCCCACAGGGCTGTCCACGTGCCAACGTGGTGTGAGTCGATCCTCGGCTTGAAAATCGAGGCAGTGCGGGAAAACAGGATTCCCTGGAATGGACGGAGACATCTGGGGACTCTGGCAATGGTGGCACGACCCTGGAGTTCCTCTCGCCTTTCCTGTGGAGAGCGCCTCCTCTTGATATGCGACGGGAACGCGGGAATTCTTTCCCGAGAAAACAGTGAAAGGATCCCTCCTCTCAGGCTAGGAGGCGGAAACGGGGCTCCTCTGGATGTGGGCGGGACTGTCGTGCTTCCTCTCGAGTGGAGACAGGTATGTCGGGAACTTCTTGAGTTGCAGCAAGGGTGTGAAGGACCCTTTGGAAGTTCCAAAGGTTAGGTGTGATTAGCACGAGTCGCCTCAGGGGAAATGGGCCTCTTCTCGCCTGGAGGGGAAAACCTCCTGGATTTTCTCGAGTTGCGGCAGGTGCTCTCGACTTACGACGGGGACCTCAGTGACCCGCTCTGGTGGCCTCAGGAAAGGCCAGTCCCCATGCGAGTTGCCACGGGGGCCTCTCGGATTCCTCTACTCGCGTCGATGTTGGTGACCTTGTGTGGAACCTGAGATTCCTCTCCAGTGCTGACATGGATCTTTGGGGTACTTCTGGAGTCTCCCCAGGGGAGTCAGTCCTCGTCTCGAGTGGGGTATTCACGTCCGATTTCCTCCCGAGCTGTAGCAGCAGTGTCGCTTCTTCCTTTCGCCTGGATCAAGGTATCTGTGGATTTCCCTCTAGGCTTTCCCACGAGGCTTTCCCACGACGCTTTCCCACGACGCTTTCCCACAGGGCTGTCCCACGTGCCCCGTGGTGTGAGTCGATCCTCCTCTTGAAAAGTCGAGGCAGTGCAGGGAAAACAGGTTTCCCTTGGAATGGACTGAGACATCTGCGGGACTCTGGGAACGGTGGCACGACCCTGGAGTTCCTCTCGCCTTTCCTGTGGAGAGCGCCTGCTCTTGAGATGCGACGGGAACGCCGGGAATTATTTCCGGAGCACGCAGGGAAAGGATCCCTCCTCTCGAGCTAGGAGGCGGAAACGGGGCTCCTCTGGATGTAGGCGGGACTCTCGTGCTTCGTCTCGAGTGGAGACGGGTATGTCGGGGATCTTCTTGAGTTGCAGCAAGGGTGTAAAGGACCCTTTGGAAGTTCCAAGGTTAGGTGTGGTTAGTCTCGAGATGCCTCAGCAGAAATGGGCCTCATGTCGCCTGGAATGGAAGAGGCTCCTGGATATTTCCGAGTTTCAGCAGGTGCTCTCCTTGTGTGGATTCGGGGCCGGAAGCTGAGGATTCCTCTCCAGTGCTGACATGGATTTTGGGGGTACTTCTGGAGTCTCCACAAGGAGTCAGGCCCTAGTCTCGAGTGGGGCATGGCGTGCCATTTCCTCCCATGCTGTAGCAGCAGTGTCACGGTT
>NW_017205769.1:0-5147 GCF_001704415.2 Capra hircus
CGACGAGCACTGCCGAACTCAAAAAATCCAGTAGGTTCTCCCCTTCAGGCGAGATTTGAGGGGCCATTTCCGCTGAAGGCGTCTCGGAGTCTAGTCAGCACACTAACGCTTTGGAACTTCCAAAGGGTCGTTCCACACCCTTGCTGCACTCAAGAAGTTCCCTGACATACCCGTCTCCACTCGACAGGAAGCACTAGAGTCCCGCCCACATACAGAGGAGCCTGTTTTACTCCTCCTAGCCTGAGAGGAGGGATCCTTTCCCTGCGTGGTCGAAAGAATTCCGCCGATACCGTTGCATCTCAAGAGGAGGCGCTCTCCACAGGAAAGCGAGAGGAACTCCAGGATCGTGCCACATTCCAGAGTCCCAGATGTCTCAGTCCTTTCCAGGGAAACCTGTTTTCCCTGCACTGCCTCGACTTTCAAGCCGAGGATCGACTCACACCACACGTGGGCCCTGTGGGAAAGCCTCGTGGGAAGCGAGGGAAAGCACAGATCCCTTGATCCATGCGAAGGAAGCGCGACACTGCTGCTACAGCTCGGGAGAAAGCGCATGTGCATGCCCCACTCGAGACGAGGACTGACCCCTGGGGAGACTCCAGAAGTACCCAAGATCCATGTCAGCACTGGAGAGGAATCCTCAGGTTCCGGCACTGACTCCACACAAGGTCTTAGTCCCAGCATCGACGGAAGAGGAAACCCGAGAGGCCCCCGTGAGGCCCCCGAGCAACTCGCATGGGGACTTGCCTTTCCTGAGGCCACCAGAGCGGCTCCCTGAGGTTCCCGACGTTAGTCGAGAGCACGTGCCGCAACTCGAGAAAATCCAGGAGGTTCTCCCCTCCAGGCGAGATGAGGCCCATTTCCGCAGAGGCGTCTCGAGGCTAATCACATCTCATATCTGGAACTTCCAAAGGGTCCTTCACACCCTTGCTGCAACTCAAGAAGTTCCCCGACATACCCGTCTCCACTCGAGAAGAAGCACGAGAGTTCCACCCACATCTAGAGGAGCCCCGTTTCCGCCTCCTAGCTTGAGAGGAGGGATCCTTTCCCTGCGTGGTCGGGAAAGAATTCCCGGCGTTCCTTCGCATCTCAAGAGGAGGCACTCTCCACAGGAAAGGCGAGAGGAACTCCAGGGTAGTGCCACCATTCCCAGAGACAACCAGATGTCTCCGAACATTCCAGGGAAACCTATTTTCCCTGCACTGCCTCGACTTTCAAGCCGAGGATCGACTCACACCACGGTTGCATGTGGGACAGCCCTGTGGGAAAGCCTCGTGGAAAGCCTCCTGGGAAAGCTCCTTGGAAAGCCCCTGATCCCTTGATTTACGCGAAGGGAAGCGCGACACTGCTGCTAACGCTCGGAGGAAAGCGCACGTGCATGCCCCCATTCAAGACGAGGACTGACTCCCCTGGGGAGACTCCAGAAGTACCCCAAGATCCATGTCAGCACTGGAGAGGAATCCTCAGGTTCCGACACTGACTCCACACAAGGTCTTAGGCCCCAGCATCGACGGGAGAGGAATCCCGAGAGGCCCCCGAGCAACTCGCATGGGAACTGGCCTTTACTGAGGCCTCCAGAGCGGGTCCCAGGGGTCCCCGTCGTAAGTCGAGAGCACCTGCCGCAACTCGAGAAAATCCAAGAGGTTCTCCCCTCCAGGCGAGATGAGGCCCATTTCCGCTGAGGCGTCTCGAGGCTATTCACACCTAACCTCTGGAACTTCCAAAGGTCCTTCACACCCTTGCTGCAACTCAAGAGGTTCCCGACATATCCGTCTCCACTCGAGAGGAAGCACGAGAATCCCGCTCACATCCAGAGGAACCCCGTTTCCGCCTCCTTGCTCGAGAGGAGGGATCCTTTCCTGCGTGGTCGGGGAAGAATTCCCGGCATTCCCGTCGCATCTCAAGAGGAGGCACTCTCCACAGGAAAGGCAAGAAGAACTCCAGGGTCGTGCCACCATTCCCAGAGTCCCGCAGATGTCTCAGTCCATTCCAGGGAAACCTGTTTTCCCTCCACTGCCTCGACATCAAGCCGAGGATCGAGTCACACCACGGTGGCACGTGGGACAGCCCTGTGGAAAAGCCTCGTGGGAAAGCCTCCTGGGAAAGCCTCGAGGGAAAGCCACAGATCCCTTGAGCCACGCGAAGGGAAGCGTGACACTGCTGCTACAGCTCGAGAGTAAAGCGCACGTGCATGCCCCCACTCGAGACGAGGACTGACTCCCCTGGGGAGACTCCAGAAGTACCCCAAGATCCATGTCAGCACTGGAGAGGAATCCTCAGGTTCCAGCACCGACTCCACACAAGGTCTTAGACCCCGGCATCGATGGAAGAGGAATCCCGAGAGGCCCCCGAGCAACTCGCATGGGGACTGGACTTTCCTGAGCCACCAGAGCAGGTCCTGAGGTCCCCGTCATAATTGGAGAGCACCTGCCACAACTCGAGAAAATCCAGGAGGTTCTTCCTTCCAGGCGAAATGAGGCCCATTTCCGCTGAGGCGTCTCGAGGCTAATCACACCTAAACTCTGGAACTTCCAAAGAGTCCTTCACACCCTTGCTGCAAATCAAGAAGTTCCCCGACATTCCCGTCTCCACTCGAGAGGAAGCGCGAGAGTCCCGCCCACATCTAGAGGAGCCCCGTTTTCGCCTCCTAGCTCGAGAGGAGGATCCTTTCCCTGCGTGGTCGGAAAAGAATTCCCGATCCCGTCGCATCTCAAGAGGGCGCTCTCCACAGGAAATGGGAGAGGAACTCCAGGTCGTGCCACCATTCCAGAGTCACCAGATGTCTCAGTCCATTCCACGGAAACCTGTTTTCCCTGCACTGCCTCAATTTCATGCCGAGGATCGACTCACATCACGGTGGCACGTGGGACAGCCCTGTGGGAAAGTCTCGTGGGAAAGCCTCATGGGAAAGCCTTGACGGAAACCTCAGATCCCTTCATCCAGGCGAAGGAAGCATGACGCCGCTGCTACAGCTCGGGAGGAAAACGCACGTGCATGCCCCCACTCGAGACGAGGACTGACTCCCCCTGGGGAGACTCCAGAAGAACCCCAGATCCATGTCAGCATGGAGAGGAAATCCTCAGTTCCGGCACGAATCCACACAAGGTCTTAGGCCCCGGCATCGACGGGAGAGGAATCCCGAGAGGCCCCTGAGCAACTCGCATGGGGACTGGCCTTTCCTGAGGCCACCAGAGCGGGTCCCTGAGGTCCCCGTCGTAAGTCCAGAGCACGTGCCACAACTCGAGAAAATCCAGGAGGTTCTCTCCCTCCAGGCGAGATGAGGCCCATTTCCACTGAGGTGTCTCGAGGCTAATCACACCTAACCTCAGGAACTTCCAAAGGTCCTTCACACCCTTTCTGCAACTCAAGAAGTTCCCCGACATACCCGTCTCCACTCGAGAGGAAGGACGAGAGTCCCGCCCACATCCAGAGGAGCCCCGTTTCCGCCTCCTAGCTCGAGACGGGGGATCCTTTCAGTGTGTGGTCGGGAAAGAATTCCCGGTGTTCCCGTCGCTTCTCAAGAACAGGCGCTCTCCACAGGAAAGGCCAGAGGAACTCCAGGGTCGTGCCACCATTCCAGAGTCCTCCAGATGTCTCAGTCCATGCCAGGGACACCTGTTTTCCCCTGCACTGCCTCGACATTCATGCAGATGATCGACCCACACAACGGTGGCACTTGGGACAGCCCTGTGGGAAAGCCTGTTTGGAAAACTTGGTGGGAATGCCCAGAGGGAAAGCCACAGATCCCTTGATCGTCGGGCCGGGAAGACTGACACTGGTTCTAGAGCTCGGGAGGAAAAGCGCACGTGCATGCCCCCACTCGAGATGAGGACTGAATCGCCTGGGGAGACTCCAGAAGTACCCAGGATCCATGTCAGGCCTGGAGAGAAATCCTCACGTTCCGGCCCCAACTCCAGACAAGGTCTTAGGTTCCGGCATCTACGGTAGAGGAATCCAGGGAGGTCCCCTAGCAACTCGCATGGGGACCTGCCTTTCCTGAGGCCACCAGAGCGGGTCCCTGAGGTCCCCGTCGTAAGTCGAGAGCACCTGCCGCAAGTCGAGAAAATCCTGGAGGTTCTCCCCTCCAGGCGAGCAGAGGCGAATTATTGCTGAAGCATCTCAAGGCCAATCACACCTACCCCTGAACCGTCCAAAGGTTCCTTCACACCTTGCTGCAACTCAAGAAGTTCCCCGATATACCCGTATGCACTCGAGAGGAAGCAGAAGGGTCCCGCCCACATCCAAAGGAGCCCCGTTTCCGCCTCTTTGCTCGAGATGAGGGATCCTTTCCCTACTTGGTCGAAAAAGAATTCCCGAGTTCCCGTCGCATCTCAAGAGGAGAGGCCCTCTCCACAGGAAAGGGGATAGGTACTCCAGGTCAGGCCACCATTCCAAGAGTCCCCCAGATGTCTCAGTCCATTTCAGAGGAACCTGTTTTTCCCCAAACTGCCTCGACTTTCACGCGCGAAGATCGACTCAAACCACAGTGGCACGTGGACAGCCCTGTGGTAAAGCCTCGTAGGAAAGCCTCGTGGGAAAGCCTTGAGGGAAAGCCTCGAGGGAAAGCCACAGATCCTTGATCCACGCGATGGGAAGCGTGACACTGCTTCCACAGCTCGGGGAGGAAAGCGCACGTGCATGCCCCACTCGAGACGAGGACTGACTCCCCTGGGGAGACTCCAGAAGTACCCCAAGATCATGTCAGCACTGGAGAATATATTCTCAGTTTACGGCCCCACACTTCACAAAAGGTCTTAGGCCCCAGCATTGAAGGGAGAGGAATCCGAGAGGCCAATAAGCAACTCGCACGGAGAGTGGCCTTTCCTGAGGCCACCAGATAGGGTCCCTGTGGTCCCCGTCGTAAATCGAGAGCACCTACCGCAACTCGAGAAAATCCTGGAGATTCTCCCTCCAGGCTAGATGAGGCCCATTTCGCTGAGGCGACTCGAGGCTAATCACATCTAACCTTTGGAACTTCCATAGGTCCTTCACACCCTTGCTGCAACTCAAGAAGTTCGCCCGAATACCCTTGTCCACTCGAGAGGAAGCGCGAGCGTCCCTTGCACATCCAGAGAAGGCCCTTTTCCTCCTTGTAGCTCGAGATGAGGGATCCTTTTCCCTGCGTGGTCGGAAAGAATTCCTGGCATTCC
>NW_017205770.1:0-5147 GCF_001704415.2 Capra hircus
GTTCCCGTCGCATCTCAAGAGGAGGCGCTCTCCACAGGAAAGGCGAGAGGAACTCCAGGGTCGTGCCACATTCCCAGAGTCCCCCAGATGTCTCAGTCCATTCCAGGGAAACCTGTTTTCCCTGCACTGCTCGACTTTCAAGCCGAGGATGGACTCACACCACTGTTGGACGTGGGACAGCCCTGTGGGAAAGCCTCGTGGGAAGCCTCCTGGGAAAGCCTCGTGGGAAAGCCTCGAGGGAAATCCACAGATACCTTGATCCAGGCGAATGGAAGCGAGACACTGCTGCTACAGCTCGGGAGGAAAGCGCACGTGCATTACCCACTCGAGACGAGGACTGACTCCCTGGGGAGACTCCAGAAGTACCCCAAGATCCATGTCAGCACTGGAGAGGAATCCTCAGTTTCCGGCACTGACCCACACAAAGGTCTTAGGCCCCAGCATCGACGGAGAGGAATCCGAGAGGCCCCGCGAGCAACTCGCTGGGGACTGGCCTTTCCTGAGGCCACCAGAGCGTGTCCCTGATGTCCCGTCGTAAGTCGAGAGCCCTGCCGCAACTCGCGAAAATCTAAGAGGTTTTCCCCCTCCAGGCGAGATGAGCCCATTTCCGCAGAGGGGTCTCGAGCCTAATGACATAATTCTGGAACTTCCAAAGGTCCTTCAACCTTGCTGCAACTCAAGAGATCCACACACCCCTCCACTCGAGAGGAAGCACGAGAGTCCCGACCACATCCAGAGGAGCCTCGTTTCCGCTCCTAGCTCGAGAGGAGGGATCCTTTCCCTGCGTGGTCGGGAAGAATTCCCGGGTTCCGTCGCATCTCAAGAGGAGGCGCTCTCCACAGGAAAGGCGAGAGGAACTCCAGGGTCGTGCCACCATTCCCAGAGTCCCCCAGATGTCTCAGTCCATTCAGGGAAACCTGTTTTCCCTGCACTGCCTGGACTTTCAAGCCGAGGATCGACTCAAACCACGGTGGCACGTGGGACAGCCCTGTGGGAAAGCCTCGTGGGAAAGCCTCCTGGGAAAGCCTCGAGGGAAAGCCACAGATCCCTTGATCCACGCGAAGGGAAGCGTGACACTGCTGCTACAGCTGGGAGGAAAGCGCACGTGCATGCCCCCATTCGAGAGGAGGACTGACTCCCCTCGGGAGACTCCAGAAGTACCCCAAGATCCATGTCAGCAATGGAGAGGAATCCTCAGATTTTGGCACAGACTTCACACAAGATCTTAGGCCCCGGGATCGACGGGAGAGGAATCCCGAAAGGCCCCAGAGCAACTCGCATGTGGACTGGCGTTTCCTGAGGCCACGAGAGCGGGTCCCTGAGGTTCCCGTCGTAAGTCGATAGCAGCTGCTGCCACTCGAGAAAAATCCAGGTGGTTGTACCCTCCAGGCAAGATGAGGCCCATTTCCGCTGCGGCGTTTGGAGGCTAATCACACCTAATCTCTGGAACTTCCAAAGGGTCCTTTACAACCTTGCTGCAACTCAAGAAATTCCACGACATACCCGTCTACTCTCGAGGGGAAGCACGAGAGTGCCGTCCACATCAAGAGGAGCCCCGTTTCCGCCTCATAGCTCAAGAGGAGGGATCCTTTTCCTGAATGGTCGGGAAAGGATTCCCGGCGTTCCCGTCACATCTCAAGAGGAGGCGGTCTCAACAGGAAAGACGAGAGGAACTCCAGGGTCGTGCCACCATTCCCAGAGTCCCCAATGTCTCAGCCCATTCCAGGGAAACCTGTTTTCCCTGCATTGCCTCGACTTTCAAGCCGAGGATCGACACACAGCATGGTGGCACGTGGGACAGCCCTGTGGGAAAGCCTCGTGGGAAAGCTCGTGGGAAAGCCCGAGGGAAAGCCACAGATCCCGTGATCCTCGCGAAGGGAATCGTGACACTGCTGCTACAGCTCGGGAGGAAAGAGCACGTGCATGCCCCAACTCGATAGGAGGACTGACACCGCTGGTGAGACTCCAGAATTACCCAAGATCCATGTCAGCACAGGAGAGGAATCCTCAGTTTGGGGCACCAACTTCACACAAGGTCTTAGGCCCTGGAATCGAAGGGAGAGGAATCCCGAGAGGCCGCGAGGAACTCACATGGGGACTGGCCTTTCCTGAGGCCACCAGAGCGGTTGGCTGAGGTCCCAGTCGTAAGTCGAGAGCACCTGCCGCAACTCGAAAATATCCAGGAGGTTCTCCCCTCCAGGCGAGATGAGGCCCATTTCCGCTGAGGCGTCTCGAGGCTAATCACACCTAACCTCTGGAAATTCCAAAGGGTCCTTCACACCCTTGCTGCAACTTAAGAAGTTCCCCGACATACCTGTCTCCACTCGAGAGGAAGCACGAGACTCCCGCACACATCCAGAGGAGCCCCGTTTCCGTCTCCTAGCTCGAGAGGAGGGTTCCTTTACCTGCGTGGTCGGGAAAGAATTCCTGGCGTTCCCGTCGCATCTCAAGTGGAGGCGCTCTCCACAGGAAAGGCAGAGGAACTCCAGGGTCGTGCCACCATTCCAGAGTCCCCCAGATGTCTCCGTCATTCAGGGAAACCTGTTTTCCCTGCACTGCCTCGACTTTCAAGCCGAGGATCGACTCACACCACGTTGCACGTGGGAAGCCCTGTGGAAAGCCTCGTGAGAAAGCCTCGTGGGAAAGCCTCGTGGGAAAGCTAGAGGGAAATCCACAGATACCTTGATCCAGGCGAATGGAAGCGAGACGCTGCTGCTACAGCTCGGGAGCAGAGCGCACGTGCATACCCCCACTCGAGACGAGGACTGACTCCCCTGGGGAGACTCCAGAGTACCCCAAGATCCATGTCAGACTGGAGAGAATCCTCAGGTTCCGGCACTGACTCCACACAAGGTCTTAGGCCTCAGCATCGACAGGAGAGGAATCCGAGAGGCCCCGAGCAACTCGCTGGGGACTGGCTTTTCCTGAGGCCACCAGAGCGTGTCCCTGATGTCCCAGTCGTAAGTCGAGAGCACCTGCCCCAACTCGCGAAAATCCAGGAGGTTCTACCATCCAGGCGAGATGAGGCCCATTTCCGCTGAGGCGTCTCGAGGCTAATGACACCTAACATCTGGCAAATTCCAAAGGTCTTCACACCCTTGCTGCAACTCAAGAAGATCCACGACATACCCGTCTCCACTCGAGAGGAAGCACGAGAGCCCACACACATCCACAGTACCCCCATTTCCGCCTCCTAGCTCGAGAGGAGGGATCCTTTCCCTGCGTGCTCGGGAAAGAATTCCCGGCGTTCCCGTCGCATCTCAAGAGGAAGCCGCTCTCCACAGGAAAGGCGAGAGGAACTCCAGGGTCGTGCCACCATTCCCAGAGTCCCCCAGATGTCTCCGTGCCTTCCAGGGAGACCTGTTTTCCCCTGCACTGCCTCGACTTTCAAGTCGAGGATCTACTCACAACCACGGTGGCACGTGGGACAGCCCTGTGGGAAAGCCTCGTGGGAAAGCCTCGAGGGAAAGCCACAGATCCCTTAGTCCACGCGAAGGGAAGCGTAACACTGCTGCTACATTCGGGAGGAAAGCGCACGTGCATGCCCCCACTCGAGACGAGGACTGACTCCCCTGGGGAGACTCCAGAAGTACCCCAAGATCCATGTCAGCACTGGAGAGGAATCCTCGGGTTCCGGTCACCGACTCCACACAAGATCTTAGGCCCCCGGCATCGACTGGGAGAGGAATCCTGAGAGGACCCCGAGCAACTCGCATGGGGTCTGGCTTTTCCTGAGGCCACCAGAGTGGTTCCCTGAGGTCCCCGTCATAAGTCGAGAGCACCTGACGCAACTCGAGAAAATCCACGGAGGTTCTCCCCTCCAGGCGAGATGAGGCCCATTTCCGCTGAGGCATCTCGAGGCTAATCACTTCTAACATCTGGAACTTCCAAATGGTCCTTCACACCATTGCTGCAACTCAAAAAGTTCCCCGACATACCCGTCTAGACTTGAGAGGAAGCACGAGATTCCCGGCCACATCCAGAGGAGCCCCGTTTCCGTCTCCTAACTCGAGAGGAGGGATCCTTTCCCTGCGTGGTCGGGAAAAAATTCCCGGCGTTCCCGTCGCATCTCAAGAGGCAGGCGCTCTCCACAGGAAAGGCGAGAGGAACTCCAGGGTCGTGCCACCATTCCCAGCAGTCACCCCAGATGTCTCAGTCCAATTCCACGGAAACCTGTTTCCCTGCACTGCCTCGACTTTCAAGCCGAGGATCGACTCACACAACGTGGCACGTGGAACAGCCCTGTGGGAAAGCCTCGTGGGAAAGCCTCGTGGGAAATCCTCGAGGGAAAGCCCCTGATCCCTTGATCCACGCGAAGGGAAGCATGACACTGCGGCTACAGTTCGGAAGGAAAGCGCACGTGCGTGCCCCACTCGAGACGAGAACTGACTCCACTGGGGAGACTCCAAAGTACCCCAAGATCCATGTCAGCACTGGAGAGTAATGCTCAGGTTCCGGCACCGACTCCACACAAGATCTTAGGCGCCGGCATCGACGGGAGAGGAATCCCGAGTGGCCCCGAGCAACTCGCATGTGGACTGGCCTTTCCTGAGGCCACCAGAGCGGGTCCCTGATGTCCCAGTCGTAAGTGGAGAGCACCTGCCGCAACTCGAGAAAATCCAGGAGGTTCTCCCCTCCAGGCGAGATGAGGCCCATTTCCGCGGAGGCGTCTCGAGGCTAATCACATCTAACATTTGGAACTTTCAAAGGGTCCTTCACACCCTTGCTGCAATTCAAGAGATCCCCGACATACCCGTCTCCACTCGAGAGGAAGCACGAGAGTCCCGCCCACATCCTGAGGAGCCCCGTTTCCGTCTCCTAGCTCGAGAGGAGGGATCCATTCCCGGCGTGGTCGGGAAGAATTCCCGGCGTTCCAGTCGCATCTCAAGAGGAGGCGCTCTCCACAGGAAAGGCGAGAGGAACTCCAGGGTGGTGCCACCATTCCCAGAGTCCCCAGATGTCTGCATCCATTCCAGGGAAACCTGTTTTCCATGCACTGCCTCGACTTTCAAGCCGAGGATCAACACACACCATGGTGCAACGTAGGACAGCCGTGTGGGAAAGCCTCGTGGAAAGCCTCGTGGGAAAGCCTCGAGGGAAAGCCACAGATCCCTTGATCCACGCAAAGGGAAGCGCGACATGCTGCT
>NW_017205771.1:0-5146 GCF_001704415.2 Capra hircus
TCTCGTCTCGGTGGGGGCATGCAAGTGCGCGTTCTCCCGAGCTTTAGCAGCAAGTGTCACGCTTCCCTTCCCGGGATCAAGGGATCTGTAGCATTCCCTCGAGGCTTTCCTAGGAGGTTTCCCACGAGGGCTTTCCCACAGGGCTGTCCACGTGCCACCGTGGTGTGAGTCGATCCTCGCTTGAAAGTCGAGCAGTGCTGGGAAAACAGGTTTCCCTGGAATGGACGGAGCCATCTGGGGACTCTGGGAATGTGGCACGACCCTGGAGTTCCTCTCGCATTCCTCTGGAGAGCGCCTCCTCTTGAGATGCGACGGGAATGCCGGAATCTTTCCCGACCACGCAGGGAAAGGATCCCTCCTCTTGAGCTAGGAAGGGGAAACGGGGCTCATCTGGATGTGGGTGGAACTCTCGTGCTTCCTGTCGAGTGGAGACGGGTATGTCGGGGAACTTCTTGAGTTGCAGCAAGGGTGTGAAGGACCCTTTGGAAGTGCCAGAGGTTAGGTGTGAGGTGAGAACGCCTCGAGGAAATGGGACTCATCTGACCTGGAGGCGAGACCATCCTTTGATTTTCTCGAGCTGCGACAGGTGCTCTCGACCTACGACGGGGACCTCAGGGACCCGCTCTGGTGGCCTCAGTAAAGGCAGTCCCCATGCGAGTTGCTCGGGACTTTCGGGATTACTCTCCCGTGTATGCCGGGGCCTAAGATCTTGTGTGGAGTCGGTGCCGGAACTGAGGATTCCTCTCCAGTGCTGACATGGATCTTGGGGTACTTCTGGAGTCTCCCAGGGGAGTCAGTCCTCGTCTCGAGTTGGGCATGCAAGTGCACTTTCCTCCCGAGCTGTAGCAGCAGTGTAACGCTTCCCTTCGCGTGGAAACAGGGATCTGTGGCATTCCCTTGAGGCTTTCCCAGGAGGCTTTCCACGAGGGTTTCCCACAGGGCTGTCCCACGTGCCACCGTGGTGTGAGTCGATCCTCGGCTTGAAAGTCGAGGCAGTGCACGGAAAACAGGTTTCCCTGGAATGGATGAGACATCTGGAGGACTCTGGGAATGGTGGCACCACCCTGGAGATCCTCTCGCCTTTCCTGTGGAGAGCGCCTCCTCTTGAGATGCGACTGGAACGCCGGGAATTCTTTCCCGACCACAGAGGGAAAGGATCCCTCCTCTCGAGCTATGAGGCGGAAACGGGTCTCCTCTGTATGTGGACGGGACTCTCGTGCTTTCTCTCGAGTGGAGACGGGTATGTTGGCGAACTTCTTGAGTTGCAGATATGGTGCGAAGGACCCTTTGGAAGTTCCAGAGGTTAGGTGTGATTAGCCTCCAGACGCCTCAGCAGAAATGGGCCTCATCTCGCCTGGAGGGGAGAACCTCCTGGATTTTCTCGAGTTGCGGCAGGTGCTCTCGACTTACGATGGGGACCTCAGGGACCCGCTCTGGTGGCCTCAGGAAAGGCCAGTCCCCATGCGAGTTGCTCGGGGCCTCTCGGGATTTCTCTCCAGTCGAAGCCTGGGCCTACGACTTGTGTGGAGTCGGTGCCTGAACCTGAGGATTCCTCTCCAGTGCTGACATGGATCTTGGGGTACTTCTGGAGTCTCCCCAGGGGAGTCAGTCCTCGTCTCGAGAGGGGGCATGCATGTGCGCTTTCCTCACGAGCTGTAGCAGCTCTGTCATGCTTCGCTTCGCGTGATCAAGGGATCTGTGGCTTTCCCTCGAGGCTTTCCCTCGAGGCTTTCCCACGAGGCTTTCCCACGAGGCTTTCCCACAGGGCTGTCCCACGTTCCACCGTGGTGTGAGTCGATCCTCGGCTTGAACGTCTAGGCAGTGCAGGGAAAACAGGTTTCCCTGGAATGGACTGAGACATCTGGGGGACACTGGGAATGGTGGCATGACCCTTGATTCCCTTTCGCCTTTCATGTGGAGGGCGCCTCCTCTTGAGATGCCACGGGAACGCCAGGAATTCTTTCCCGACCCTGCAGGGAAAGGATCCCTCCTCTCGAGCTAGGAGGCGGTAACGGGGCTCCTCTGGATGTGGGCGGGACGCTCGTGCTTCCTCTCGAGTGGAGAAGGGTATGTCCGGGAACTTTTTGAGTTGCAGGAAGGGTGTGAAGGACCCCGTGTAAGTTCCTGAGGTTAGGTGTGATTAGCCTCGAGACCCCTCAGGTGAAATGGGCCTCATCTCGCCAGGAGAGGAGAACCTCCTGGATTTTCTCGAGTTGGCAGCAGGTGCTCTCGACTTACAACGGGGATATCAGGGACCCGCTCTTGTGGCCTCACGAAAGGCCAGTCCCCATGCGAGTTGCTCATGGGCCTCTCAGGATTCCTCTCCCGTCGATGCCGGGACCTAAGATCTTGTGTGGAGTCTGTGCCAAAACCTGAGGATTCCTCTCCATTGCTGACATGTATCTTGGGGTACTTCTGGAGTCTCCCCAGGGGAGTCAGTCCTCGTCTCGAGTGGCGGCATGTACGTGCGCTTTCCTCCCGAGCTGTAGCAGCACTGTCACGCTTCCCTTCACGTGGATCAAGGGATCTGTGGCTTTCCCTCGAGACTTTCCCTCGAGGCTTTCCCACGAGGCTTTCCCACGAGGCTTTCCCACATGGCTGTCCCACGTGCCACCGTGGTGTGAGTCGATCCTCGGTTTGAAAGTCCAGGCAGTGCAGGGAAAACAGGTTTCCCTGGAATGAACTGAGACATCTGGGGGACTCTGGGAATGGTGGCACGACCCTTGATTCCCTCTCGCCTTTCATGTGGAGAGCGCTGCCTCTTGAGATGCCATGGGAACGCCAGGAATTCTTTCCCTACCCTGCAGGGAAAGGATCCCTCCTCTCGAGCCAAGAGGCGGTAACGGGGCTCCTCTGGATGTGGGCGGGACGCTCGTGCTTCCTCTCGAGTGGAGAAGGGTATGTCCGGGAACTTCTTGAGTTGCAGGAAGGGTGTGAAGGACCCTTTGTAAGTTCCAGAGGTTAGGTGTGATTAGCCTTGAGACACCTCAGCGGAAATGGGCCTCATCTCGCCTGGAAGGGAGAACCTCCTGGAGTTTCTCAAGTTGTGGCAGGTGCTCTGGACTTAGGACGGGGAACACAAGGACCCGCTCTGGTGGCCTCAGGAAAGGCCAGTACCCATGCGAGTTGCTCGGGGCCCTCTCTGGATTCCTCTCCCGTCGATACCGGGGCCTAAGACCTTGTGTAGAGTCAGTGCCGGAACCTGAGGATTCCTCTCCAGTGCTGACATGGATCTTGGGGTACTTCTGGAGTCTCCCCAGGGGAGTCAGTCCTCGTCCCGAGTGGGGGCATGCACGTGCGCTTTCCTCCCGACCTGTAGCAGCAGTGTCACGCTTCCCTTCGTGTGGATGAAGGGATCTGTGGCTTTCCCTCTGGGCTTTCCCACGAGGCTTTCCCACAGGGCTGTCCCACGTGCCACCGTGGTGTGAGTCGATCCTCGGCTTGAACGTCCAGGCAGTGCAGGGAAAACAGGTTTCCCTGGAATGGACTGAGACATCTGGGGGACTCTGGGAATGGTGGCACGACCCTGGAATTCCTCTTGCCTGTCCCGTGGAGAGCGCCTCCTCTTGAGATGCGACGGGAACGCCGGGAATACTTTCCCGAACACGCAGGGAAAGGATCCCTGCTCTTGAGCTAGGAGGCGGAAACGGGGCTCCTCTGGATGTGGGCGGGACTCTCGTGCTTCCTCTCGAGTGGAGACGGGTAAGTTGGGAACTTCTTGAGTTGCAGCAAGGGTGTGAAGGACCCTTTGGAAGTTCGAGAGGTTAGGTGTGATTAGCCTCGAGACGCCTAGGCTGAAATGGGCCTCATCTCACCTGGAGAGCAGAACCTCCAGGATTCTCTTTGAGTTGGGACTGGTGCTCTCGACTTATGACGGGGACCTCAGGGACCTGCTCTGGTGGCCACAGGAAAAGGCCAGTCCCCATGCGAGTTGCTCGGGGGCCTCTCGGGATTCCTCTCCCGTCGATGCCAGTACCTAAGACCTTGTGCGGAGACGGTGCCGCAACCTAAGGATTCCTCTCCAGTGCTGACATGGATCTTGGGGTACTTCTGGAGTCTCCCCATGGGAGTCAGTCCTTGTCTCGAGTGGGGGCATGCACGTGCGATTTCCTCCTAAGCTGTATCAGCAGTGTCCCGCTTCCCTTCGCGTGGATCAAGGGATCAGTGGCCTTCCCTCGAGGCTTTCCCACGAGGCTTTCCCACGAAGCTTTCCAACAGGGCTGTCCCACGTGCCACCGTGGTGTGAGTCGATCCTCGGCTTGAAAGTCGAGGCAGTGCAGGAAAAACAGGTTTCCCTGGAATGGACTGAGACATCAGGGGGACTCTGGGAATGGTGGCACGACCCTGGAGTTCCTCTCGCCTTTCCTGTGGAGAGCGCCTCTTCTTGAGATGCAACGGAAGCCTGGAATTCTTTCCCAACCACGCAGGGGAAGGTTCACTCCTCTCGATCTAGGAGGGGGAAACGGGGCTCCCCTGGATGTGGTCGAGACTCTCGTGCTTCCTCTCGAGTGGAGACGGGTATGTCGTGGAACTTGTCGAGGTGAAGTAAGGGTGTGAAGGATCCTTTGGAAGGTCTCGACGTTAGGCGTGATTAGCCTCTAGACGCCTCAGCGGAAATGGGCCTCATCTCGCCTGGATGGGAGAACCTCCTGGATATTCTCGACTTGCGGCCGGAGCTCTCGACTTACAACGGGGACCTCAGGGATCCGCTATGGTGGCCTCAGAAAAGGCCAGTCCCCATGCGAATTGCTCGGGGGCCTCTCCGGATTCCCTCTCCCGTCGATGCTGAGGCCTAAGACCTTGTGTGGAGTTGGTGCCGCAACCTAAGGATTCCTCTCCATTGCTGACATGGATCTTGGGTACTTCTGGAGTCTCCACAGGGATTCAGTCCTCGTCTCGTCTTAGGTCATTCACGTGCCTTTCCTCCCGAGCTGTAGCAGCAGTGTCATGCTTCCCTTCGCGTGGATGAAGAAATCTGCGGCTTTAACTCGAGGTTTTCGCAGGAGGCTTTCCCACGTGGCTTTCCACAGGGCTGTCCACGTGCCACCGTGGTGTGAGTCGATCCTCGCTTGAAAGTCGAGGCAGTGCAGGGAAAACAGATTTCCCTGAAATGGACTGAGACCTCTGGGGACTCTGGAAATGGTGG
>NW_017205772.1:0-5146 GCF_001704415.2 Capra hircus
CAGCCCTGTGGTAAAGCATCGAGGAAAGCCACAGATCCCTTGATCCCGCGAAGGGAAGCGCGACACTGCTGCTACAGCTCGGAAGGAAAGCGCACGTGCATGCCCACCTCGAGATGAGGCTGACTCCCTGGGGGGACTCCAGAAATTACCCCCTAGATCCATGTCAGCACTGGAGAGGAATCCTCAGGTTCCCTCACTGACTCCACACAAGGTCTTAGGCCCCAGCATCGACGGGAGAGGAATCCCGAGAGGACCCGAGCAACTCGCATGGGGACTGGCCTTTCCTGAGGCCACAGAGAGGGTCCCTGTCGTCCCGTCGTAAGACAAGAGCACCAGCCGCAACTCGAGAAAATCCAGGAGTTTCTCCACTCCAGACGAGATGAGGCCCATTTCAGCTGAGGCGTCTCAAGGGTATCACACCTAACCTTTGGAACTTCCAAAGGGTCCTTCACACCCTTGCTTCAACTCAAGAAGTTCCCCGACATACCGTCTCCACTCAAGAGGAACACGAGAGTCCCGCCCACATCCAGAGGAGCCCGTTTACTCCTCCTAGCTCGAGAGGAGGGATCCATTCCCTGTGTGCTCGGGAAAGAATTCCCGGAGTTCCCGTCGCATCTCAAGAGGAGGCGCTCTCCACAGGAAGGCGAGAGGAACTCCAGTATCAGGCCCCATTCCCAGAGTCCCCCAGATGTCTCAGTCCATTCCAGGGAAACCTGTTTCCCTGCACTGCGTCGACTTTCTAGCGAGGATCGACTCACACCACGGTGGCACGTGGGACAGCCCTGTGGGCAAGCCTCGTGGGAAAGCTAGTGGAAAGCCTCGAGGGAAAGCACAGATCCCGTGATCCAAGCATAGGGAAACGTGACACTGCTGCTTCAGCTCAGGATTAAAGCGCACGTGCATGCCCCACTCGAGACGAGGACTGACTCCCTGGGAGACTCCAGAAGTACCCCAAGAACCATGTCAGCACTGGAGAGGAATCCTCAGGATCCGACACCGACTCCACACAGGGTCTTAGGCCCTGGCATCGACGGGAAATGGTTCCCGAGAGGCCCACATCAACTCTCATGGGACTGGCCTTTCGTGAGGCCACCAGAGCGGGTCCTGAGGTCCCCATCGTAAGTCGAGAGCACCTGCCGCAACTCGAGAAAATCCAGGAGGTTCTCCCCTCCAGGCGAGATGAGGCCATTTCGCTGAGGCGTCTCGAGGCTAATCACATCGAATATCTGCAACTTTCAAAGGGTCCTTCACACCCTTGCTGCAACTCAAGAAGTTCCCCGACATACCGTCTCCACTCGAGAGGAAGCACGAGAGTCCCGCCCACATCCAGAGGAGCCCGTTTTCCGCCTCCTTGCTCGAGAGGAGGTATCCTTTCCCTGTGTGGTCGGGAAAGAATTCCCGGCATTCCCGTCGCATCTCAAAAGGAGGCGCTCTCCACAGAAAGGCGAGAGGAACTCCAGGTAGTTCCACCATTCCCGGAGTCCCCCAGGTATATCAGTCCATTCCAGCGAAACCTGTTTTCCCTGCACTGCCTCGACTTTCAAGGCGACGATCGACTCACACCACGTTGGGCACGTGGGACTGCCCTGTGGGAAAGCCCTCGTGGGAAAGCCTCAAGCGAAAGCCACAGATCCCTTGATCCACGCCTATGAATGCATGACACTGCTGGTACAGCTCGGGAGGAATGCGCACGTGCATGCCCCCACTCGAGACGAGGACTGACTCCCCTGGGGAGACTCCAGAAGTACCCCAACATCCATGTCAGCACTGGAGAGGAATCTTCAGTTTCCGGCACCGACTCCACACAAGCTCTTAGGTCCGGCATCGACGGGAGAGGAATCCCGAGAGGCTCCGAGCAACGTGCATGGGGACTGGCCTTTCCTTAGGCCACCAGAGCGGGTCCTGGAGGTCCCCGTCGTAAGTCGAGAGCACCTGCCGCAACTCGAGAAAATCCAGGAGGTTCTCCCCTCCAGGCGAAATGAGACCCATTTCCACTGCGGTGTCTCTAGGCTAATCACATCTAACATTTGGAACTTCAAAAGGGTCCGTCACACCCTTGCTGCAACTCAAGAACTTCCCCGACATAACCGTCTCCACTCGAGAGGAAGCACGTGAGTCCCGCCAATATCCAGAGGAGCCCCTGTTTCCGCCTCCTAGATCGAGAGAAGGGATCCTTTCCCTGCGTGGTCGGGAAAGAATTCCCTGGGTTCCCGTCTCATCTCAAGAGGAGGCGCTCTCCACAGGAAAGGCGAGAGGAACTCCAGTGTCGTGCCACATTCACAGAGACCACCAGATGTCTCAGTCCATTCCAGGGAAACCTGTTTTCCCTGCACTACCTCGACTTTCAAGCGAGTATCGACTCACACCACGGTGGCACGTGGGACAGCCCTGTGGGTAAGCCTCGTGGGAAAGCCTCGTGGAAAGCCTCTAGGGAAAGACGCTGATCCCTTAATCCACGCGACGGGAAGCGTGACACTGCAGCTACAGCTCGGAAGGAAAGCGCACGTGAATGCCACCACTCGAGACAAGGACTGACCCCGTGGGAGTCTCCGGAAGTACCCCAAGATCCATGTCAGCACTGGAGAGGAATCCTCAGGTTCTGGCACCAACTCCACACAAGGTCTTAGGCCGGCATCGACAGGAGAGGAAACCCGAGAGGCCCAGGAGCAACTCGGATGGGGACTGGCCTTTCCTCAGGCCACCAGAGAGGGTCAATGAGGTCCCCGTTGTAAATCGAGAGCACCTGCCGCAACTCGAGAAAATACAGGAGGTTCTCCCCTCCAGGCAAGATGAGGCCCATTTCGCCTGAGGCGTTTCGAGGCTAATCACACCTAACCTCTGGAATTTCCAAAGTTCCTCAAACCCTTACTGCAACTCAAGAAGTTCCCCGTCATACCCGTCTCCACTCGAGAGGAAGCACGAGATTCCCGTCCACATCCAGAGGAGCCCCGTTTGCCCCTCATAGCTCGAGAGAAGGGATCCTTTCCCTGCGTGGTCGGAACGAATTCCTGGCGTTCCCGTCGCATCTCAAGAGGAGGCGCTCTCCACAGGAAAGGCGAGAGGAACTCCAGGGTCGTGCTACCATTCCCAGAGTCCCCCAGATATCTCAGTCCATTCCAGGGAAACCTGTTTTCCCTGCACTGCCTCGACTTTCAAGCCGAGGATCGACTTCACAACACGGTGGCACGTGGACAGCCCTGTGGGAAGCCTCCTGGGAAAACCTAGTGGGAAAGCCTCGAGGGAAAGCCCCTGATCCCTTGATCCACGTGAAGAGAAGCATGACACTGCTGCTAGAGCTCGGGAGGAAAGCGCACGTGCATGCACCCACTCGAGACGAGGACTGACTCCCCTGGGGAGACTCCAGACGTACCCAAGATCCATGTCAGCACTGGAGAGGAATCCTCAGGTTCTGGCACCAACTCCACACAAGATCTTAGACCCCGGCATCGACGGGAGAGGAATCCCGAGAGGCCCGAGCAACACGCATGGGGACTGGCCTTTCCTGAGGCCACAGAGCGGGTCCCTGAGGTCCTCGTCATAAGTCGAGAGCACTTGCCGAAACTCGAGAAAATCCAGGAGGTTCTCCCCTCCAGGCCAGATGAGGCCCATTTCCGCTGAGGCATCTCGAGGCTAATCACATCTAACCTCTGGAACTTTCAAAGGGTCCTTCACACCCTTGCTGCAACTCAAGAAGTTCCCCGACATACCCGTCTCCACTCAAATGAAGCACGAGAGTACCCCCACATCCAGAGGAGCCCCGTTTCCGCCTCCTAGCTCGAAGGAGTGATCCTTTCCCTGCGTGGTGGGAAAGAATTCCCCGCGTTCCCTTCGCACCTCAAGAGGAGGCGCTCTCCACAGGAAAGGCGAGAGGAACTCCAGGGTCGTGCCACCATTCCCAGAGTCCCCCAGATGTCTCAGTCCATGTTTTCCCTGCACTGCCTCGACTTTCAAGCCGAGGATCGACTCACACCACGGTGGCACGTGGGACAGCCCTGTGGGAAAGCCTCGTGGGAAAGCCTCTATAGGGAAAGCCACAGATCCCTTGATCCACGTAAAGGGATGCGTGACACTCCTGCTACAGCTCGGGAGGAAATCCTACCTGCATGCCCCCAATGGAGACGAGGACTGACGCCCCTGGGGAGACTCCAGAAGTACCAAAGATCCATGTCGGCACTGGAGAGGAATCCTCAGGTTCACGCACTGACTCCACACAAGGTCTTAGGCCCCGGCATCGACGGGAGAGGAATCCGAGAGGCCCCGAGCAACTCGCACGGGGACTGGCCTTTCCTGAGGCCACCAGAGCGGGTCCCTGAGGTCCCCGTCGTAGATCGAGAGCACCTGCCGCAACTCGAAAAAATGCAGGAGGTTCTCCCCTCCAGGCGAGATGAGGCCCATTTCCGCTGAGGCGTCTCGAGGCTAATCATATCTAACATCTGGAACTTCCTAACGGTCCTTCACACCCTTGCTGCAACCAAGAAATTCCCCGACTAACCCGTCTACACTCGAGAGGAAGCACGAGAGTCCCGCCCACATCCAGAGGAGGCCCGTTTCCGCCTCCTATCTCGAGAGGAGGGATCCTTTCCCTGCGTGGTCGGGAAAGAATTCCCTGGGTTCCCGTCTCATCTCAAGAGGAGGCGCTCTCCACAGGAAGGCGAGAGGAACTCCAGGGTCGT
The DNA here is from genome assembly GCF_001704415.2 of Capra hircus. Taxonomy (NCBI): domain Eukaryota; kingdom Metazoa; phylum Chordata; class Mammalia; order Artiodactyla; family Bovidae; genus Capra; species Capra hircus. The sequence continues at coordinate 4,674 of NW_017205772.1, forward strand.
GCCACATTCACAGAGACCCCAGATGTCTCAGTCCATTCCAGGGAAACTGTTTTCCCTGCACTGCCTCGACTTTCAAGCCGAGGATCGACTCACACCATGGTGGCACGTGGGACAGCCCTGTGGGAAAGCCTACGTGGGAAAGCCTCGTGGAAAGCCTCGAGTGAAAGCCACAGCTCCCTTGATCACGCGAAGGGAAGCGTGACACTGCTGCTACTGTTCGGGAGGAAAGTGCACGTGCATGCCCCCACTCGAGACGAGGACTGACTCCCCTGGGGAGACACCAGAAGTACCCAAGATCCAGGTCAGCACTGGAGAGGATCTGCCACGGTTTCTCGCGACGTACTCCAACCAGGTTTAGGTCCGGGCGCTATCGATTTGGGGATGAGGACTCCTCAACTTCGAGAGAAATAGACGGTTGACGGTCGGCCACCCTCAGGCGTGGGCTGGAGGAATTGCGGCAATTGATTTCTCTT
>NW_017205773.1:0-5146 GCF_001704415.2 Capra hircus
CCGTGGTCAAGGGATCTGTGGCTTTTCCTCGAGGCTTTACCACTAGGCTTTCCCACAGGGATGTCCCACGTGCCACCGTGGTGTGAGTCGATCCTCGGCGTTGAACGTCGAGGCAGTGCAGGGAAAACAGGTTTCCCTGGAATGGACTGAGACATCTGTGGACTCTGGGAATGGTGGCACGACCCTGGAGTCCTCTGCCTTTCCTGTGGAGAGCACCTCCTCTTGAGTTGCGACGGAAACCCTTCGAATTCTTTCCCGACCACGCAGGGAAAGGACTCTCCTCTCGAGCTAGGAGGGGAAAGCGGGGGCTCCTCTGGATGTGGGCGGGACTCTCGTGCTTCCTCTCGAGTGGAACGGGTATGTCGGGGAACTTCTTGATTTGCAGCAATGGTGTGAAGGACCCTTTGGAAGTTCCAGGTGTTGGATGTGTTTAGCCTCGAGACGCCTCAGCGGAAATGGACTCATCTCGCCTGGAGGGTAGAACCTCCTGGATTTTTTCGATGTTGCAGGTGCTCTCGACTTACGATGGGGACCTCAGGGACCCGCTCTGGTGGCCTCAGGAAAGACCAGTCCCCATGGCAAGTTGCTCGGGGGCCTCTCGGGATTCCTCTCCCGTCGATACTGGGGCCTAAATCTAGTGTGGATTCGGTGCCGGAACCTGAGCATTCCTCTCCAGTGCTGACATGGATCTTGGGGTACTTCTGGAGTCTCTCCAGTGGAGTCAGTCCTCGTTCGAGTGGGGGCATGCACGTGCGCTTTCCTCGCGAGCTGTAGCAGCAGTGTCACACTTCCCTTCACGTGGATCAAGGGATCTGTGGCTTTCCCTCGAGGCTTTCCCACGAGGCTTTTCAGACGAGGCGTTCCCACGAGGCTTTCCACAGGGCTGTCCTTCATGCCACCGTGGTGTTAGTCGATCCTCGGCTTGAAAGTCGAGGCTGTGCAGGGAAAACACGTTTCCCTGGAATGGACTGAGACATCTGGGGACTCTGGGAAAGTGGCACGACCCTGGAGTTCTCTCGCCTTTCCTGTGGAGAGCGACTCCTCTTGAGATGCAACGGGACGTCGGGAATTCTTTCCGACCACGCAGGGAAAGGATCCGTCCTCTCGAGCATAGGGGGCGGAAACGGTACTCCTCTGGATGTGGGTGGGACTCTCGTGTTTCCAATCGAGTGGAGACGGGTATGTCGGGGGAACTTCTTGAGTTGCAGCAAGGGTGTGAAGGACCCTTTGAAGTTCCAATTGTTAGATGTGATTAGCCTCGAGACGCCTCAGCGGAAATGGCCTCATGTCGCCTGAGGGGAGAACTCCTGTATTTTCTCGAGTTGCGGCAGGTGCTCTCGACTTACGACCCGGACCTCAGGGACCCGCTCTGGTGGCCTCAGGAACGGCCAGTCCCCATGCGAGTTCCTCGCGGGCCTCTCGGGATTCCTCTCCCGTCGATGCCGGGGCCTAAGATCTTGTGTGGAGTGGGTGCCGGAAACCTCAGGATTCCTCTCCAGTGCTGACATGGATCTCGGGTACTTCTGGAGTCTCCCAGCGGAGTCAGTCCTCGTCTCGAGTGGGGCATGCATGTGTGCTTTCCTCCGAGCTGTAGCAGCAGTGTCACGCTTCCCTTCGCGTGGATCAAGGGATCTGTGGCTTTCCCTCGAGGCTTTCTCACGAGGCTTTCACACGAGGCATTCCAAGAGGCTTTCCCACAGGGCTGTCATACATGGCACCGTGGTGTTAGTCGATCCTTGGCTTGAAAGTCGAGGCTGTGCAGGGGAAAACAGGTTTCCATGGAATGGACTGATACATCTGGGCGACTCAGGGAATGGTGGCACGACCCTGGAGTTTCTCTAACCTTTCTAGTGGAGAGTGCCTCCTCTTGAGATGCGACGGATCGCCTGGAATTCTTTCCCGAGCACGCAGGGAAAGGATCCCTCCTCTCGAGCTAGGAGGCGGCAATGGGGCTCCTCTGGATGTGGGCGGGACTCTCGTGCTTCCTCTCGAGGGGAGACGGGTATGTCGGGGAACTTCTTGAGTTGCAGCAAGGGTGTGAAGGACCCTTTGGAAGTTCCAGAGGTTAGTTGTGATTAGCCTGGAGACGCCTCAGCGGAAATGGCCTCATCTGGCCTGGAGAGGAGAACCTCCTGGATTTTCTCGAGTTGCGGCAGGTGTGCTCTCGACTTTCCACGGGGACCTCAGGGACCCGCTCTGGTGGCCTCAGGGAAAGGCCAGTCCCATGCAAGTTGCTCAGGGGCCTCTCGGGATTCCTCTCCGTCGATGCCGGGGCATAAGACCCTGTGTGGAGTCGGTGCCGGAACCTGAGGATTCCTCTCCAGGCTGACATGGATCTTGGGTACTTCTGGAGTCTCCCTAGGGCAGTCAGTCCTCTAGGGGGCATACACGTGCGCTTTCCTCCCGAGCTGTAGCAGCAGTGTCACGCTTCCTTCGCGTGTATCAACTGATCTGTGGCTTTCCCTCGAGGCTTTCGCAAGAGGCTTTCCCACGAGGCTTTCCCACAGGGCTGTCCCACGTGCCACTGTGGTGTGAGTCGATCCTCGGCTTGAAAGTCGAGGCAGTGCAGGGAATACAGGTTTCCCTGGAATGGACTGAGACATCTGGGGGACTCTGGGGAATGGGGGCACGACTCTGGAGTTCCTCTCGTTTTTCCTCTGGAGAGCGCCTCCTCTTGATGTGGACGGGAATGCCGCGAATTCTTTCCCGACCACGCAGGGAAAGGATCAAACCTCTCGAGCAATGAGGAGGAAACGTGGCTCCTCTGGATGTGGGCAGGACTTTCCTGCTTCCTCTCGAGTGGAGACGGGTATGTCGGGGAACTTCTTGAGTTGCAGCAAGGGTGTGAAGGACCCTTTGGAAGTTCCATAGGTTAGGTTTGATTAGCCTCGAGACGTCTCAGCGGAAATGGGCCTCATCTCGCCTGGAGGGAGAACCTCCTGGATTTTCTCGAGTTGCGACAGGTGCTCTCGACTTACGACGGGGACCTCAGGGACCCGCTCTGGTGGCCTCAGAAAAGGCCAGTCCCCATGCGAGTTGCTCGGGTGCCTCTCGGGTTTCCTCTCCCGTCGATGCCGGGGCCTAAGACCTTGTGTGGCTTCGGTGCCGGAATCTGAGGATTCCTCTTCAGTGCTGACATGCTTCTTGGGGTACTTCTGGAGTCTCCCCAGGGGAGTCAGTCCTCGTCTCGAGTGGGGGCATGCACGTGAGCTTTCTCCCGAGCTGTAGCAGCAGTGTCAGGCATCCCTTCGCCTGGATCAAGGGATCTGTGGCTTTCCCTCGAGGCTTTCCCACGAGGCTTTTCCCAGGTTTTCCCACAGGGATGTCCCACGTGCCACCGTGGTGTGAGTCCATTCTCGGCTAGAAAGTCGAGACAGTGCAGGGAAAACAGGTTTCCCTGGAATGGACTGAGACATCTGGGAGACTCTGGGAATGGTGGCACGACCCTGGAGTTCCTCTCGCCATTCCTGTAGAGAGCGCCTCCTCTTGAGATGCGACGGAACGCCGCCGGGAATTCTTTCCCGACCACGCAGGGAAAGGATCCCTCCTCTCGAGCTAGGAGGCGGAAACGGGTCTCTGCTGGATGTGGGGCGGGAATCTCGTGCTTACTCTCGAGTGGAGACCGGTTTGTCGAGGAACTTCTTGAGTTGCAGTAAAGGTGTGAAGGACCCTTTGGAAGTTCCAGAGGTTAGATATGATTAGCCTCCAGACGGTCAGCGGAAATGGGCCTCATCTCGCCTGGAGGGGAGAACTTCCTGGATTTTCTCGAGTTGTGGCAGGTGCTCTCGACTTACGACTGGGACCTCACGGACCCGCTCTGGTGGCCTCAGGAAAGGCCAGTCCCCATGCGAGATGCACGGGGCCTCTCGGGATTCCTCTCCCGTCGAAGCCGGGGCCTAAGACCTTGTGTGGAATCGGTGCCGGAACCTGAGGATTCCTCTCCAGTGCTGACATGGATCTTGGGGGTACTTCTGGAGTCTCCCCAGGGGAGTCAGTCCTCGTCTCGAGTGGGGTCATGCAGGTGCGCTTTCCTCCCGAGCTGTAACAGCAGTGTCGCGCTTCCCTTGGCGTGGATCAAGGGATCTGGGACTTTCCTCGATGCTTTCCACGAGGTTTTCCCACGAGGCTTTCCCACAGGGCTGTCCCACGTGCCACCTTGGTGTGAGTCGATCCTCGACTTGAAAGTCGAGGCAGTGCAGGGAAAACAGTTTTCCATGGAATGGACTGAGACTTCTGGGGAATCTGGGAATATTGACACGACACTGGAGTTCGTCTCGACTTTCCTGTGGGAGAGCGCCTCCTCTTGAGTTGCGACCGGAACGCCGGGAATTTTTTCCGACCACGCAGGGAAAGATCCCTCCTCTCGAGCTAGGAGGCGGAAACGGGTCTTCGCTGGATGTGGGCGGGACTCTCGTGCTTCCTCTCGAGTGGAGACCAGTTTTTCGAGGAACTTCTTGAGTTGCGTAAGGGTGAAGGACCCTTTGGAAGTTCCAGATGTTAGATGTGATTAGCCTCCAGACGCCTCAGCGGAAATGGGCCTCATCTCGCCTGGAGGGAGAACGTCCTGGATTTTCTCGAGTTGCGGCAGGTGATCTCGACTTACGACGGGGACCTCAGGGACCCGCTCTGGTGGCCTCAGGAAAGGCCAGTCCCCTTGCGCGTTGCTCGGGGCCTCTCGGGGGCCTCTCGGTTTCCTCTCCGATCGATGCTGGGGCCTAAAACCTTGTGTGGAGTCGGTGCCGGAACCTGAGCATTCCTCTCCAGTGCAGACATGGATTATGGGTTACTTCTGGAGTCTCCCCAGGGGAGTCAGTCCTCGTCTCGAGTGGGGGCATGCACGTGCGCTTTCCTCCCGAGCTGTAGCAGCAGTGTCACGCTTCCCTTCGCGTGGGATCAAGAGATCTGTTGCTTTCCCTAGAGGCTTTCCCACGAGGCTTTCCCATGAGTCTTTCCCACAAGGCTGTCCCACGTGCCACCGTGCTGTGAATCGACCCTCGGCTTGAAAGTCGAGACAGTGCAGGGAAAACAGTATCCCTGGAATGGACTGAGACATCTGGGGGACTCTGGGAATGGTGGCACTACCCTGGAGTTCCTCTCGCCTATCCTGTGGAGAGCGCCTCCTCTCTTGAGATGCGACCGGAACGCC
>NW_017205774.1:0-5145 GCF_001704415.2 Capra hircus
CGGTTTCCTGGAATGGACTGAGACATCTGGGGACTCTGGGAATGGTGGCACGACCCTGGAGTTCTCTCGCCTTTTCTGTGGAGAGCGCCTCCTCTTGAGATGCGACGGGAACGCCGGATTCTTTCCAAACACGCAGGAAAGGATCCCTCCTCACGAGCTAGGAGGCCAAACGGGCTCCTCTGCATGTGGGCGGACTCTCGTGCTTCCTCTCGAGTGGAGACGGGTACGTCGGGAACTACTTGAGTTGCAGCAAGGTTGTGAAGGACCCTTAGGAAGTTCAGAGGTTAGTGTGATTAGCCTCGAGACCTCTCAGCTGAAATGGGCCTCATCTCGCCTGGAGGGGAGAACCTCCTGGATTTTCTCGAATTGCGGCAGGTGCTCTCGACTTACGACGGGGACCTCAGGACACGCTCTGGTGGCCTCAGGAAAGGCCAGTCCCCATGCGAGTTGCGGGGGCCTCTCGGGATTCCTCTCCCTTCGATGCCGGGCCTAAGATCTTTGTGGAGTCGGTGCCGGAACCTGAGGATTCCTCTCCAGTGCTGACATGGATCTTGGGTTACTTCTGGAGTCTCCCCCAGGGAGTTAGTCATCGTCTCGAGTGGGGGCATGCACCTGCGCTTTCCTCCCGAGCTGTAGCAGCAGTGTCATGCCCATCGCGTGGATCAAGGGACGGTTGCTTTCCCTCGAGGCTTTCCCACGAGGCTTTCCCACAGGGCTGTCCCACGTGCCACCGTGGTGTGAGTCTATCCTCGGCTTGAACGTCGAGGCAGTGCAGAGAAAACAGTTTTCCCTGGAATGGACTGAGACATCTGGGGGACTCTGGGAATGGTTGCACCACCCTGGAGTTCCTCTCGCGTTTCCTGTGGAGAGCGCTCCTCTTGAGATGCGACGGGAACGCCGGGAATTCTTTCCTGACCAGGCAGAGAAAGGATCCCTCTCTCTCGAGCTTGGAGGCGGAAACAGGGCTCCTATGGATGTGGGCGGGACTCTCGTGCTTCCTCTCGAGTGGAGACGGGTATGTCGGGGAACTTCTTGAGTTGCAGCAAGGGTGTGAAGGACCCTTTGGAAGTTACAGATGTTAGATGTGATTAGCCTCGAGACGCCTCAGGTGGAATGTTCCTCATCTCGCCTGGAGGGGAGAACCTCCTGGATTTTCTTGGGTTGCGGCCGTTGCTCTCGATTTACGACGGGGACCTCACTGACCCTCTCTGGTGGCCTCAGGAAAGGCCAGTCCCCATCCGAGTTGCTCCTGGCCTCTCGGGATTCCTCTCCCATCGATGCGGGGCCTAAGACCTTGTGTGGAGTCGTGCCGGAACCTGAGGATTCCTCTCCAGTGCTGACATGGATCTTGGGTACTTCCGGAGTCTCCCCAGGGGAGTCAGGCCTCATCTCGTGTGGGACATGCACCTGCGCTTTCCCCCGAGCTGCAGCTGCAGTGTCGCGCTTCCCTTCGCGTGGATCAAGGGATCTGTGCCTTCCCCTCGAGGCTTTCCCACGAGGCTTTCCCAAGGGCTCTCCCACGTGCCACCGTGGTGTGAGTCGATCCTCGGCTTGAACGTCGAGGCAGTGCAGGGAAAACAGGTTTCCCTGGAATGGACTGAGACATCTGGGGACTCTGGGAATGGTGGCACGACCCTGGAGTTCCTCTCGTCTTTCCTGTGGAGAGCCTCTCTTGATATGCGACGGGAACGCCGGGAATTCTTTCCCGAACACGCAGGGAAAGGATCCCTCCTCTCGAGCTAGGAGGCGGAAACGGGGCTCCTCTGGATGTGGGCGGGACTCTCGTGCTTCCTCTCGAGTGGAGCCGGGTATGTCGGGGAACTATTTGAGTTGCAGCAAGGGTGTGAAGGACCCTTTGGAAGTTCCAGATGTTAGATGTGATTAGCCTCGAGACGCCTCAGCACATAGGCGCCTCATCTCGCCTGCAGGGGAGGACCTCCTGATTTGCTCGAGTTGCGGCAGGTGCTCTCGACTTACGACGGGGACCTCAGAGTCGGCTCTGGTGGCCTCAGGAAAGGCCAGTCCCCATGCGAGTTGCTCCCGGGCCTCTCGGGATTCCACTCCCGTCGATGCTGGTCCTAAGACCTTGTGTGGAGTCAGTGCCGAACCTGAGGATTCCTCTCCATTGCCGACATGGATCTTGGGGTACTTCTGGAGTCTTCCCAGAGAAGTCAGTCCTCATCTCGAGTGGGGCATGCACGGACGCTTTCCTCCCGAGCTGTAGCAGCAATGTCACGATTCCCTTCCGTGGATCAAGGGATCAGGGGCTTTCCCTTGAGCTTTCCCACGAGGCTTTCCCACAGGGATGTCCCACGTGCCACCGTGGTGTGAGTCGATCCTCGGCTTGGAAGTCGAGGCAGTGCAGGGAAAACAGGTTTCCCTGGAATGGACTGAGACATCTGGTGGACTCTGGGAATGTGGCACGACCCTGGGGTTCCTCTCGCCTTTCCTGTGGGAGCGCCTCCTCTTGAGATGCGACGGAAACGCCGGAGATTCTTTCCCGACCACGCAGGGAAAGGATCCTCCTCTCGAACTAGGGGGCGGAAACGGGGCTCCTCTGGATGTGGGCGGGACTCTCGTGCTTCCTCTCGAGTGGAGACGGGTATGTCGGGGAATTTCTTGAGTTGCAGCAAGGGTCTGAAGGACCCTTTGGAAGTTCGAGACGTTAGATGTGATTAGCCTCGAGACGCCTCAGCGGAAATGGGCCTCATCTCGCCTGGAGGGGAGAACCTCCTGGACTTTGTCGAGTTGCGGCAGGTGCTCTCGACTTACGACGGGGACCTCAGGGACCCGCTCTGGTGGCCTCAGGAAAGGGCAGTCCCCATGCGAGTTGCTCATGCGCCTCTCGGGATTCCTCTCCCGTCGATGCCGGGGCCTAAGATCTTGTGTGGAGTCGGTGCTGGAACCTGAGCATTCCTCTTCAGTGCTGACATGGATCTTGGGGTATTTCTGGAGTCTTCCCAGGGAGTCAGTCCTCGTCTCGAGTGGGGTCATGCACGTGCCCTTTCCTCCGGAGCTGTAGCAGCAGTGTCCCGCTTCCCTTCGCGTGGATCAAGGGATCTGTGGCTTTCCCTCGAGGCTTTCCCAAGAGGCTTTCCCACGAGGCTTTCCCACAGGTTGTCCACGTGCCACCGTGCTGTGAGTCGATCTCGGCTTGAAAGTCGAGGCAGTGCAGGGGAAACAGGTTTCCCTGGAATGGACTGAGATATCTGGGGGACTCGGAATGGTGGCACGACCCTGGAGTTCCTCTTGACTTTCCTGTGGAGAGCGCCTCCTCTTGAGATGCGACGGGAACGCCGGGAATTCTTTCCCGACCACGCAGGGAAAGGATCCCTCCTCTCGAGCTAGGAGACGGAAACGGGGCTCCTCTGCATGTGGCGGACTCTCATGCTTCCTCTCGAGTGGAGCCGGGTATGTCAGGGAACTATTTGAGTTGCAGCAAGGGTGTGAAGGACCCTTTGGAAGTTCCAGAGGTTAGGTGTGATTAGCCTCGAGACACGTCAGCGGAAATGGGCCTCATCTCGGCTGGAGGGGAGAACCTCCTGAATTTTCTCGAGTTGCAATAGGTGCTCTCGACTTACGACGGGGACCTCAGTGACGCGCTCTGGGTGGCCTCAGGAAAGGCCAGTCCCCATGCGAGTTGCTCGGGGGCCTCTCGGGATTCCTCTCCCGTTGATGCTGCGTCCTAAGACCTTGTGTGTAGAAAGTGCCGGAAGCTGAGGATTCCTCACTATTGCTGACATGGATCTTGGGGTACTTCTGGAGTCTCCCAGGGAAGACAGTCCTCGTCTCGAGTGGGGCATGCACGTGCGCTTTCCTCCCGAGCTGTTCCAGCAGTGTCACGCTTCCATTCACGTGGATTAAGGAATCTGTGGCTTTTCCTCGAGGCTTTCCCACGGCTTTCCCACGAGGCTTTCCCACAGGGCTGTCCCACGTGCCACCGTGGTGTGAGTCGATCCTCGGCTGAAAGTCGCGTCAGTGCAGGGAAAACAGGTTTCCCTGGAATGGACTGAGACATCTGGGGACTCTGGAATGTGGCACGATCCTGGAGTTCCTCTGGCCATTCCTGTGGAGAGCGCCTCCTCTTGAGATGCGACGGAACACTGGAATTCTTTCCCGACCACGCCGGAAAGGATCCTCCTCTCGAGCTAGGAGGCGCAAACGGGCTCCTCTAGATGTGGGCGGGACTCTCGTGCTTCCTCTCGAGTGGAGACGGGTATGTCGGGGAACTTCTTGAGTTGCAGCAAGGGTGTGAAGGACCCTTTGGAATTTCCAGATGTTAGATGTGATTAGCCTCGAGATGCCTCAGCGGAAATTCCTCATCTCGCCTGGAGGGAGAAACCTCCTGGATATTCTCAAGTTGCGGCAGGTGCTCTCGACTTACAACGGGGACCTCAGGGACCCGCTCTGGTGGCCTCAGGAAAGCCCAGTCCCCATGCGAGTGCTCGGGGGCCTCTCAGGATTCCTTTCCCGTCGATGCAGGGGCCTAAGATCTTGTGTGGAGTAGGTGCCGGAACCTGAGGATTCCTCTACAGTGCTGACATGGATCTTGGGGTACTTCTGGAGTCTCCCCAGGGGAGTCAGTCCTCGTCTCGAGTGGGGTCATGCACGTGCGCTTTCCTCCGAGCTGTAGCAGCAGTGTCACGCTTCCCTTCGCGTGGATCAAGGGATCTGTGGCTTTCCCTTGAGGCTTTCCACGAGGCTTTCCCACGAGGCTTTGCCACAGGGCTGTCCCACGTGCCACCATGGTGTAAGTCGATCCTCGGCTTGAAAGTCGAGGCAGTGCAGGGGAAACAGGTTTCCCTGGAATGGACTGAGATATCTGGGGGACTCTGGGAATGGTGGCACGACCCTGGAGTCCCTCTTGCCTTTCATGTGGAGAGCGCCTCCTCTTGAGATGCGACGGAACGCCGGGAATTCTTTCCCGATCACGCAGGGAAAGGATCCCTCCTCTCGAGCTAGGAGGCGGCAAACGGGGCTCCTCTGGATGTGGGCAGGACTCTCGTGCTTCCTCTCGAGTAGAGCTGGGTATGTCGGGAACTCTTTGAGTTGCAGCAAGGGTGTGAAGGACCCTTTGGAAGTTCCGATGTTAGATGTGATTAGCGTCGAGATGCCTCAGCGGAAATGAGCCTCATCTCGCCTGGA
>NW_017205775.1:0-5145 GCF_001704415.2 Capra hircus
AAACATGATTATTTCCAAACTGCCTCAGTTTCCACCTGCCATTGTTTCCATCTGTAGACTCTGGTAGTCTGTCATGCTGTAATGACACAGTTACCTAGAATTACCACCTGTAGACACCTAGAAAAAAAAAGAGTGCATGACAAGTAATGGCTGCCTTGAAATATTTTAGTGAAAATAAACAATAAAATTGAATTGGTTGTTTGGTTACAAATACAGTGGAGAACTTGTAGAAATGAAATCATGAGCTCATGGTATATAGCTAACTTGCAATGGAAATTGAGTTCTCCTGCTAATAGGATCCCTTATGTTAGATGTAATTGATTGAGAAGGACTTAATTTTCTGAAAATTGAAATCGGAACATACAGGCAGAATTTCTTGAAGCTGGTGGACTTAATCTCTTAAATTCTACTGAGCCCCATTTCATTGTAAGAATAGCTGTTCCTTTCTGTGTCAGAAGTTAGTCTCCTTATGCCTGAAGATGTGTATGTTTTAAGGGACTGTTGATCCTCTTCAGGAAGTTTATAGCTTCTAGATATATAACTAGACTTAAGTCCAGTTGGTCCTGGAGAATTAATTACAAAGTATGAACCATTGTACTGTAATCCACACCAATATAATTGTATTATTTCCCAATTTATGACAGATACTTATGACAAAAAAATTTATGGGAGAAAATATGTGGAAATTTTTTCCTAAGGGTCCTGGATTCAGTTGGAAAGGATACAATGCTTGCTTGGGTAAATTTATTGATATGAGGTTCTCAACTGAATCAGTTAGCTCAAACAGAAAGTACTGGCTCTAACTGTTCTGTTGACTGATTTGTGGATGTAAATGTGGCTTACCCTGAAGAAAAGGAAATGCCAGAACTTTTTGGGGTTATATTGTAGATGAAGTTACCCAAAGTTTTAAGGAGACCGGCATGCTAAATAGGATTTGTCATGTAAAATTTGCCTACTAGTTCCTTAACTTATACCCCAGAGGGATCCAGAAAGACACTCCTTCATGAGGAGAACTTTGAAGAGCTGTGTTATAGCTCTTTATCTTGAGAGCTGTTGTGGTTATTCTCTGTAGCATATAAATAAATATGAGAAATGCTACTGTCAAACCACAGTCCCTGTATGCAATAGGGATGATGAGATTCCAAAGTGACAATAGCCAAGTGAAGAATTCTAAATCATTAAAGACATAGGTGCTGTTATTTTGTGGATAGACAGAGTCAAAGAAATAATCTGAAACAGTCTCATCTGCAGATATATTTGGCATTAAATAATGTATCATGTTTCCACAGATGGACAACCTGTTAAAGATTTCACTGATTTGTGTGAGTTGAAAAGCTCTGGTCTAGTGAATAGAAATATGACTTGAATCACCACTAGAGGAATTTTGGCTATTCAACCAGTTCCCTGATTGTACCATTTCATAGTGCAGTGTTCTTTAAATCAACTGGAGGTTCAGTCGCTTAGAGGAAAGACCATGCTACACAGCCAAAATGTTGCCTTCCTCCTAGACTTCTCCTATGTTACTTGAAGTCATTTCTCCAGTCTTTATATGGAGTAGAAATTATCATAATTTATGGTGATCACTAAACATGGGAGAGACTAGAGAGCTCTTCAAGAAAATTAGAGATACCAAGGGAATATTTAATACAAAGATGGGCTCAATAAAGGACAGAAATGGTAGGGACCTAACAGAAGTAGAAGATATTAAGAAGAGGTGGCAAGAATACACAGAAGAACTGTACAAAAAAGATCTTCATGACCCAGATAATCACAATGGTGTGATCACTCACCTAGAGCCAGATATCCTGGAATGTGAAGTGAAGTGGCCTTAGTAAGCATCACTACGAACAAAGTTAGTGGAGGTGATGGAATTCCAGTTGAGCTATTTCAAATCTTGAAAGATGACACTGTGAAAGTGCTGCACTCAATATGCCAGCATATTTGAAAACTCAGCAGTGCCACAGAACTCAACAAAGTCAGTTTTCATTCCAATCCCAAAGAAAGGTGCTGCCAAAGAATGCTCAACTACCACACAATTGCACTCATCTCACACGCTAGTAAAGTAATGCTCAAAATTCTCCAAGCAGGCTTCAGCAATATGTGAATCATGAACTTCCAGTGTTCAAGCTGGTTTTAGAAAGGCAGAGGAACCAGAGATCAAATTGCCAACATCGCTGGATCATGAAAAGCAAGAGAGTTCCAGAAAAACATCTATTTCTGCTTTACTGACTATGCCAAAGCCTTTGACTTTGTGATCACAATAAACTTGAAAATTCTGAAAGAGATGGGAATACCAGACCACCTGACCTGCCTCTTGAGAAACCTATGTGCAGGTCAGGAAGCAACAGTTAGAACTGGACATGGAACAACAGACTGGTTCCAAATAGAAAGGAGTATGTCAAGCTGTATATTGTAACCCTGCTTATTTAACTTTATGAGAGTACATCATGAGAAACTCTGGCTGGAGGAAGCACAAGCTGGAATCAGATTGCCGGAGAAATATCAATAACCTCATGCAGATGACACCACCCTTATGGCAGAAAGTGAAGAAGAACTAAAGAGCCTCTTGATGAAAGTGAAAGAGGAGAGTGAAAATGTTGGCTTAAAGCTCAACATTCAGAAAACGAAGATCATGGCATCTGGTCCCATCACTTCATGGGAAATAGATGGGAAACAGTGGCTGACTTTATTTTTTGGCTCCAAAATCACTGCAGATGGTGATTCGCAGACATGAAATTAAAAGACACTTATTCCTTGGAAGGAAATTTATGACCAACCTAGACAGCATATTAAAAAGCAGAGACATTACTTTGCCACAAAGATCCATCTAGTCAAGGCTATGGTTTTTCCTGTGGTCATGTATGGATGTGACAGTTGGACTGTGAACAAAGCTGAGCACAAAGAATTGATGCTTTTGAACTGTGGTGTTGGAGAAGACTCTTGAGAGTCCCTTGGACTGCAAGGAGATCCAATCAGTCCATCCTAAAGGAGATCAGTCCTGGGTATTCATTGGAAAGACTGATGTTGAAAGTGAAACTCCAATACTTTGGCCACCTAATGCAAAAAGCTAATTCATTTGAAAAGACCTGATGCTGGGAAAGATTGAGGGCTGGAAGAGAAGGGGATGACAGAGGATGAGATGGCTGATGGCATCACCAACTCGATGGACATGGGTTTGGGTGAACTCCGGGAGTTGGTGATGGACAGGGGAGACCTGGCATGCTACCATCCATGGGGTCGCAAAAGTCGGACATGACTGACAACTGAACTTAACTGAACTGAAGATGTTTTGATTTGACATTAATACCTAAATCTTCATGGTCCACCAACATGTTGCCGAACTGTGGAAGTCAAATAGAGAGATAATTTTAGGCCCCTGGGGCTCAGATTAAAGCGTCTGCCTGCATGCGGGAGACTTGGGTTGATCCCTAAGTTGGGAAGATCCCTGGAGAAGGAAATGGCAACCACTCCATTACTCGCCTGGAAAATTCCATGGACTGAGAGCCTGGTAGGCCACAGTTCTAGATAGAAGGTAACAGGGCCTTCTTGAATTTCAAATCGTGTCCGATCTTTATGGCCCCAACTGTTACCAGCTTCAGTCCATGGTTTTTCTGGAGTTTGTGACAATTTGGCGAACCAAGCACTGTGAAAATTATCTCTCTAAACTTCCACAGTTCGCAACTATGTTTGACCATGCATCTTTAGTTCAGTTAAGTTCAGTTGTTCAGTCATGTCCGACTTTGCCACCCATGATGCGGTAGCATGCCAGGTCTCCCTGTCCATCACCAACTCCCGGAGTTCACCAAAAACCATGTCCATCGAGTTGGTGATGCCATCCAGCCATCTCATCCTCTGTCATCCCCTTCTCTTCCTGCCCCTCCCAGCATCAGGTTTTTTTTCAATGAAAACTTTTGCATGAGGTGCGCAAAGTATTGGGTTTCAGCTTTTCAACATCAGTCTTCCAATGAACACCCAGGACTGATCTCCTTTAGGATGGACTGTTGGATCTCCTTGCAGTCCAAGGGACTCTCAAGAGTCTTCTCCAACACCACAGTTCAAAAGCATCAATTCTTTTGGTGCTCAGCTTTTTCACAGTCCAACTGTCACATCCATACATGACCACAGGAAAAACCATAGCCTTGACTAGATGGATCTTTGTTGGCAAAGTATGTCTCTGCTTTTAATATGCTGTCTAGGTTGGTCATAAATTTCCTTCCAAGGAAAGGTCTTTTAATTTCATGTCTGCGATCACCATCTGCAGTGATTTTGGAGCCCAAAAAAATAAAAGTCAGCCACTGTTTCCCCATCTATTTCCCATGAAGTGGATGGGACCAGATGCCATGATCTTCGTTTTCTGGAATGTTGAGCTTTAAGCCAACATTTTCACTCTCCTCTTTCACTTTCATCAAGAGGCTCTTTAGTTCTTCTTCACTTTCTGCCATAAGGGTGGTGTCATCTGCATTGAGGTTATTGATATTTCTCCTGGCAATCTTGATTCCAGCTTGTGCTTCCTCCAGCCAGAGTTTCTCATGATGTACTCTCGATATAAGTTAAATAAGCAGGGTTACAATATACAGCCTTGATTACTCCTTTTCCTATTTGGAACCAGTCTGTTGTTCCATGTCCAGTTCTAACTGTTGCTTCCTGACCTGGCATAGGTTTCTCAAGAGGCAGGTCAGGTGGTCTGGTATTCCCATCTCTTTCAGAATTTTCCATAGTTTATTGTGATCACACAAGTCAAAGGCTTTGGCATAGTCAGTAAAGCAGAAATAGATTTTTCTGAACTCTCTTGCTTTTTCATGATCCAGCGATGTTGGCAATTTGATCTCTGGTTCCTCTGCCTTTTCTAAAACCAGCTTGAACACCTGAAGTTCATGTTCACATATTGCTGAAGCCTAGCTTGGAGAATTTTGAGTATTACTTTACTAGCGTGTGAGATGAGTGCAATTGTGTGGTAGTTTGAGCATTCTTTGGCAGCACCCTTTCTTTGGGATTGGAATGAAAACTGACTTTGTTGAGTTCTGTGGCACTGCTGAGTTTTCAAATATGCTGGCATATTGAGTGCAGCACTTTCACAGTGTCATCTTTCAAGATTTGAAATAGCTCAACTGGAATTCCATCACCTCCACTAACTTTGTTCGTAGT
>NW_017205776.1:0-5145 GCF_001704415.2 Capra hircus
TCTGGATGTGGGCGGGACTCTCGTGCTTCCTCTCGGAGTGGAGACGGGTATGTCGGGGAACTTCTTGAGTTGCAGCAAGGGTGTGAAGGACCCTTTGGAATGTTCGCAGATGTTAGATGTGATTAGACTCGAGACGCCTCAGCGGAAGTGTGCGCCCTCATCTCGCCTGGAGGGGAGAACCTCCTGGATTTTCTCGAGTTGCGGCAGGTGCTCTCAACTTACGACGGGGACCTCAGGGACCGCTGTGGTGGCCTCAGGAAAGGCCAGTCCCAATGCGAGTTGCTCTGGGGCCACTCGGCATTCCTCCCATCGAAGCCGGGGCCTAAGACCTTGTGTGGAGTCAGTGCCGGAATCTGAGGATTGCTCTCCAGTGCTGACATGGATCTTGGGGTACTTCCGGAGTCTCTCCAGGGTAGTCAGTCATCGTCTCGAGTGGGGGCATGCACGTGCGTTTTCCTCCCGAGCTGTAGCAGCAGTGTGGAGCTTCCCCTTCGCGTGGATCAAGGGATCTGAGACTTTCCCTCGAGGCTTTCCCACAAGGCTTTCCCACGAGGATTCCCCACAGGGCTGTCCCACGTGCCACCGTGGTGTGAGTCGATCCTCGGCTTGAAATTCGAGGCAATGCAGGGAAAACAGGTTTCCTTAGAATGGACTGAGAAATCAGGGGGACTCTGGGAATGGGGCCTGATCCTGGAGTTCCTCTCGTCTTTCCTATGGAGAGCGCCTCCTTAGATGCGACGGGAACGCTAGGAATTCTTTCGCGACCACACCGGGAAAGGATCCGTCCTCTCGACCTAGCAGGCGGAAGCAGGGCCAATCTGGAAGTGGAGGGACTCTCGTGTTACTCTTGAGTGGAGACCGGTATGTCGGGGGAACTTCTTGATTTGCAGCAAGGGTGTGAAGGACCCTTTGGAAGTTCCAGATGTTAGATGTGATTAGCCTCGAGACGCTTCAGCGGAAATGGGCCTCATCTCGCCAGGAGGGGTGAACCTCCTGGATTTTCTCGAGTTGAGGCAGGTGCTCTCACCTTACGAAGGGCACCTCAGGGACCCGCTCTGGTGGCCTCAGGAAAGGCCAGTCCCCATGCGAGTTGCTCGGGGCTCTCGGGATTCCTCCCCGTCGATGCGCGGGGCCTAAGATCTTGTGTGGAGATGTTGCCTGAACCTGAAGATTCCTCTCCAGTGCTGACATGGATCTTGGGGTACTTCTGGCGTCTCCCAGTGCAGTCAGTCCTCTACTCGAGTGGGGGCATGCACGTGCGCTTTCCCTCCCGAGCTGTAGCAGCAGTGTCACCCTTCCCTTCGCGTGATCAACAGATCTGTGGCTTTTCCCTCGAGGCTTTCCAAGAGGTTTTCCCACGAGGCTTTCCCACAGGGCTGTCCCACGTGCCACTGTGGTGTGAGTCGATCCTCGGCTTGAAAGTTGACGCAGTGCAGGGAATACAGGTTTCCCTGTAATGGGACTGAGACATCTGGGGGACTATGGGAATGGTGGCACGACACTGGAGTTCCTCTCGCTTTTCCTCTGGAGAGCGCCTCCTCTTGAGATGGGACGGGGAACGCCACAAATTCTTTCCCGACCACGCAGGGTAAGGATCAAACCTCTCAAGCTATGAGGCGGAAACGTGGCTGCTCTGGATGTGGGCGGGACTTTCCTGTTCCTGTCGAGTGGAGACGGAAATGTCGGGGAACTTCTTGAGTTTCAGCAAGGGTGTGAATGACCCTTTGGAAGTTCCAGAGTTAGGTGGAATTTGCCTGGAAACGCCTCTGCGGAAATGGGCCTCATCTCGCCTGGAGGGGAGAACCTCCTGGATTTTCTCGAGTTGCGGCAGGTGCTCTCGACTTTCGAGGGGACTCAGGGACCCGCTCTTGTGGCCTCAGGAAAGGCCAGTCCCCCATGCGTGTTGCTCGGGGGCCTCTCGGGATTCCTCTCCCGTCGATGCCCGGGCCTAAGACCTTGTGTGGAGTCGGTGCCGGAACCTGAGGATTCCTCTCCAGTCCTGACATGGATCTTCGAGTACTTCTGGAGTCTCCCCAGGGGTGTCAGTCCTCGTCACGAGTGGGGCCATGCACGTGCGATTTCCTCCCGAGCTTTAGCAGCAGAGTCACGCTTCCC
The DNA here is from genome assembly GCF_001704415.2 of Capra hircus. NCBI lineage: Eukaryota > Metazoa > Chordata > Mammalia > Artiodactyla > Bovidae > Capra > Capra hircus. The sequence goes on from NW_017205776.1 coordinate 2,116, forward strand.
TTCGCGTGGATCAAGGGATCTGTGGCTTTCCCGGCTTTCCCTCGAGGCTTTCCCACGGCTTTCCACGAGGCTTTCCCCACATGGCTGTCCCACGTGCCATCGTGGTGTGAGTCGATCCTCGCTTGAACGTCCAGGCAGTGCAGGGAAAACAGGTCTCCCTGGAATGGACTTAGACATCTGGGGGACTCTGGAATGGTGGCACGACCCTTGATTCCCTCTCGCCTTTCATGTGGAGAGCGCCTCCTCTTGAGATGCCACGGGAATGCCAGGAATTCTTTCCCGACCCTGCAGGGAAAGGATCCCTCCTCTCGAGCTAGAAGGCAGGAACAGGGCTCCTCTGGATGTGGGCGGACGCTCGTGCTTCCTCTCGAGTGGAGACGGGTATTTCCGGGAACTTCTTGAGTTGCAGGAAGGGTGTGAAGGACCCTTTGTAAGTTCCAGAGTTAGGTGTGATTAGCCTTGAGACACCTCAGCGGAAATGGGCCTCATCTCGCCTGGATGGGAGAACCTCCTGGATTTTCTCAAGTTTTCGGCAGGTGCTCTGGACGTAGGACGGGGAACACAGGGACCCGCTCTGGTGGCCTCAGGAAAGGCCAGTCCACATGCGAGTTGTTCGGGGGCCTCTTTGGGATTCCTCTCCCTTCGATACCTGGGCTTAAGACCTTGTGTGGAGTCGGTGCCGGAACCTGAGGATTCCTCTCGAGTGCTGACATGGATCTTGGGGTACTTCTGGAGTCTCCCCAGGGGAGTCAGTCCTTGTCTCGAGTGGGGGCATGCACGTGCGCTTTCCTCCTGAGCTGCAGCAGCAGTGTCACGGTTCCCTTCGCGTGGATCTAGGGATCTGTGGCTTTCCCTTTCCACGAGGCTTTCCCACGAGGCTTTCCCACAGGGCTGTCCCACGTGCCACCGTGGTGTGAGTCGATCCTCGGCTTGAAAGTCCAGGCAGTGCAGGAAAAACAGGTTTCCCTGGAATGGACTGAGACATCTTGGGGACTCTGGAATGGTGGGCCGACCCTGGAGTTCCTCTCGCCTTTCCTGTGGAGAGCGCCTCCTCTTGAGATGCCACGGAAACGCTAGAATTCTTTTCCCGACCACGCAGGGAAAGGATCCCTCCTCTCTAGCCAGGAGGCGAAACGGGTCTCTCTGGATGTGGGCGGGACTCTCGTGCTTCCTGTCGAGTGGAGACGGACATGTTGGGGAACTTCTTGAGTTGCAGCAAGGGTGTGAAGGACCCTTTGGAAGTTCCAGGGTTTTTGGTGTGATTAGCCTCGAGACGACTCAGCGGAAATGGGCCTCATCTCGCCAGGAGAGAGAACCTCCCCTGGATTTTCTCGAGTTGCAGCACGTGCTCTCGACTTACGACGGAGACATCCGGGACCCGCCTTGTGGCCTCACGAAAGGCCAGTCCCCCATGCGAGTTGCTCACGGACCTCTCGGGATTCCTCTCCTGTCGATGCCGGGACCTAAGATCTTGTGTGGAGTCTGTGCCAAAATCTGAGGATTCCTCTCCATTGCTGACATGTATCTTGGGGTACTTCTGGAGTCTCCCCAGGGGAGTCCAGTCCTCGTTTCGAGTGGGGCATGCACGTGCGCTTTCCTCCGAGCTGTAGCAGCAGTGTGAGCGTCCCTTCGCCGACGATCAAGGGATCTGTGGCTTTCCCCTCGAGGCTTTCCCACGACTCTTTCACAGAGGCTTTCCCACCAGGCTTTCCCACGAGCTTTCCCACAGTGATGTCCCACGTGCACCGTGGTGTCAGTCGATCCTCGGTTTGAAAGTCGAGGCAGTGCCGGGGAAACAGGCTTCCCTGGAATGGACTGAGTCATCTGGTGGACTCTAGGAATGGTGGCACGACCCTGGAGTTCCTCTCGCCTTTCCTGTGGAGAGCGCCCCTCTTGAGATGTGACGGGAACGCCGGCAATTCTTTTCCGAACACGCAGGGAAAGGATCCCTCCTGTCGGGCTAGGAGGAGGAAACAGGGCTCCTCTGGATGTGGCGGGACTCTCGTGCTTCCTCTCGAGTGGAGACGGGTATGTCGGGGAACGTCTTGAGTTGCAGCAAAGGGTGTGAAGGGCCCTTTGGACGTTCCAGAGGTTAGGTGTGATTAGCCTCGAGTCGCCTCAGCGGAAATGGGCCTCATCTCGCCTGGAGGGGACAACCTCCTGGATTTTCTCGACTTGCGGCAGGTGCTCTCGACTGACGACGGGGGACCACAGGGACCCCCTCTGAAGGCCTCAGGAAAGGCCAGTCCCCATGCGAGTTGCTCGGAGCCTTTCGAGATTTCTCTCCCGTCGATGCAGGGGCCTAAGACCTTGTGGGAGTCGGTGGCGGAACCTGAGGATTCCTCTTCAGTGCTGACATGGATTTGGGATACTTCTGGAGTCTCCCCAGGGGAGTCAGTCCTCGTCACGAGTTGGGGCATGCACGTGCGCTTTCCTCCCGAGGTGTAGCAGCAGTGTCACGCTTCCCTTCGCGTGGTTCAAGGGATCTGTGGCTTTCCCTCTTGGCTTTCCCACCAGGCTTTCCACACAGGCTGTCCCACATTCCCTTGTGGTGTGAGTCAATCCTCGGGTTGAAATCGAGGCTGTGTAGGGGAAAACAGGTTTCCCTGGAATGGACTGAGACATCTTGGTGACTCTGGGAATGGTGGCACGGCCCTGGAATTCCTCTTTCTTTTCCTGTGGAGAGCGACTCCTCTTGAGATGCGACGGGAACGCCGGGAATTTTTTTCCCGTCCACGCAGGGAATGGATCCTGCCCTCGAGCTAGGAGGCGGCAACGGGGCTCCTCTGGATGTGGCGGACTATCGTGCTTCCCTCTCAAGTGGAGACGGGTAAGTTGGGGAACTTCTTGATTTGCACCAAGGTGTGAAGGACCCTTTGGAAGTTCCAGATTTTAGGTGTGATTAGCCTCGAGACGCCTAGGCCGAAATGGGCCTCATCTCACCTGGAGGGCAGAACCTCCAGGATTTTCTTGAGTTGCGGCAAGTGCTCTCGACTTACGCTGCGGACCTCAGGGACCTGCTCTGGTAGC
>NW_017205777.1:0-18454 GCF_001704415.2 Capra hircus
AGCAGGTGCTCTCGACTTACGACGGGGACCTCAGGGACCCGCTCTGGTGGCCTCAGGAAAGGCCAGTACCCATGCGATTTGCTCAGGGGCCTTTCGGAATTCCTCTCCCATCGATGGCGGGGCCTAAGACCTTGTGTGGAGTCGGGTGCCTTAACCTGAGGATTTCTCTCCAGTGCTGACATGGTTCTTGGGGTACTCTCCAGTGCTGACATGGTTCTTGGGTACTTCTGGAGTCCGCAGGGAGTAAGTCCTCGTCTCGAGTGGGGCCATGCACGTGCGCTTTCCTTCCGAGCTGTAGCAATGTCACGCTTCCCTTCGCGGTGATCAAGGGATCTCTGGCTTTCCCGAAAGGCTTTCCCACGAGGCTTTTCCACAGGGCTGTCCACGTGCTACAGTGGTGTGAGTCGATCCTCGCTTGAAAGTCGAGGCAGTGTAGGGAAAACAGTTTTCCCTGTAATGGACTGAGACACATGGGGGACTCAGGGAATGGTGGCACGACCCTGGAGTTCCTCTCGTCTTTAGTGTGGAGAGCGCCTCCTCTTGAGATGCGACGGGAACGCCGGAAATTCTTGACCGAACACGCAGGGAAAGGATCCCTCCTCTCGAGCTAGGAGGCAGAAAAGGGGCTCCACTGGATGTGGGCGGGATTCTTGTGCTTCCTCTCAAGTGCAGACGGTTATGTCGGGGAACTTCTTGAGTTGAAGCAAGGGTGTGTGAAGGACTCTTTGGAAGTTCGAGAGGTTAGGTGTGATTAGCCTCGATATGTCTCAGCGGAAATGGGCCTCATCTCACCTGGAGGAGAGAACCTCCTGGATTTTCTCGAGTTGCAGCAGGTGCTCTCAACTTACGACCTGGACCTCAAGGACCCGCTTTGTTGGCCTGAGGAAAGGCCAGTCCCCATGCGAGTTGCTCGGGGCCTCTCGGGATTCTCTCTCCGTCGATGTCGGGGCCTAAGACCTTGTGTGCAGTCGGTGCCGGAACATGAGGATTCCTTTCCAGTGCTGACATGGATCTTGGGGTACCTCTGGAGTCTCCCCAGTGTATTCAGGCCTCGTCTCGAGTGGGGGCATGAGCGTTCCTTTCCTCCCATGCTGTAGCAGCCAGTGTCACGCTTCTGCTTGCGTGGACCAAGGGATCTGTGACTTTCCCTCGAGTCTTTCCCACGAGGCTCTCCCACAGGGCTGTCCCACGTGTCAGGGTGGTGTGAGTCAATCCTCGGCGTGAAAGCCGAGACAGTGCAGGGAAAACAGGTTCCTGTGGAATGGACTGAGACATCTGGGGGAGTCTTGGAATGGTGTCACGACCCTGCAGTTCCTCTCCCCTTTCGTTTGGAGAGCGCCTCCTCTTGAGATGCGATGGGAATGCCGGGAATTCTTCCCGACCAAGTAGGGAAATGATCCCTCATCTCGAGCTTCGAGCCGGAAACGGAGCTCCTCTGGATGTGGCCGGGACCCTCGTGCTTCCACTTGAGTGGAGACGGGTATGTCGGGGAACTTCTTGAGTTGCTGCATGACTGTGAAAGACTCTTTAGACGTTCCAGAGTTCACGTGTGATTAGCCTCGAGACACCTCAGTGGAAACGGGCCTCATCTCACCTGCAGGGGAGAACCTCCTGGATTTTACCGAGTTGCGGCAGGTGCTCTCGACTTACGACGGGGACCTCATGGACCCGCGCTGGTGACCTCAGGAAAGGCCAGTCCCCATGCGAGTTGCTAGAGGTCCTGTCGCTATATCCTCTCCCGTCGATGCCGGGGGCCTACGATCTCGGGTGGAGTGGGTGCCGGAACCTGAGGATTCCTCTCCAGTGCTGACATGGATCTTGGGGTACTTCTGGAGTCTCCCCAGGGGAGTCAGTCCTCGTCTCGAGTGGGGGCATGCACCGTGCGCTTTCTTCCCGATCTGTAGCAGCAGTGTTCCACTTCCCTTCGCTTGTATCAAGGGATCTGTGGCTTTCGATCGAGGTTTTCCCTCGAGGCTTTCCCACAGGGCTGTCCCACGTGCCACCGTGGTGTGAGTCGATCCTCGGCTTGAAAGTCGAGGCAGTGCAGGGAAAACAGGCTTCCCTGGAATGGACCGAGACATCTGGGGGACTCTGGGAATGGTGGCACGACCCTGGAGTTCCTCTCGCCTTTCCTGTGGAGAGTGCCTCCTCTTGAGATGCGATGGGAACTTCGGGAATTCTTTCCCGACCGCGCAGGTAAAGGATCCCTCCTCTCGAGGTAGGAGGCGGAAACGGGGCTCCTCTGGATATGGGCGGAACTCACGTGCTTCCTCTCGAGTGGAGATGGGTATGTTGGGGAACTTCTTGAGTTGGAGCAAGGGTTTAAAGGACCCTTTGGAAGTTCCAGAGGTTAGGTGTGATTAGCCTCGAGACGCCTCAGTGGAATTGGGCCTCATCTCGCCTGGAGGGGAGAACCTCCTGGATTTTCTCGAGTTGCGGCAGGTGCTCTCGACTTACGACGGGGACCTCAGGGACCCGCTCTTGTGGCCTCAGGAAAGGCCAGTCCCCATGCGAGTTGCTCGGGGGCCAATCGGGATTACTCTCCCGTCGAAGCTAGGGCCTAAGACCTTTTGTGGAGTCGGTGCCAGAACCTGAGCATTCCTCTCCAGTGCTGACATGGATCTTGGGGTACTTCTGGAGTCTCCCCAGGGGAGTCAGTCCTCGTCTCGTGTGGGGGCATGCACGTGCGCTTTCCTCCCGAGCTGTAGCAGCAGTGTCACGCTTCCCTTCGCGAGGATCAAGTGATCAGGGGCTTTCCCTCGAGGCTTTCCGACGAGGATTTCCAACGAGGCTTTCCCACAGGGCTGTCCCACGTGCCACCGTTGTGTGAGTCATTCCTCGGCTTGAAAGTCAAGGCAGTGCAGGGAAAACAGGTTTCCCTGGAATGGACTGAGACATCTGGGGGACTCTGGGAATGGTGGCATGACCCTGGAGTTTCCTCTCGCCTTTCCTGTGGAGAGCGCCTCCTCTTGAGATGCGACGGGAACGCCTGGAATTCTCTCCCGACCACGCAGGGAAAGGATCCGTCCTCTCGAGCTAGGAGGCGGAAACAGGGCTCCTCTCGATGTGGGCCAGACTCTCGTGCTTCCTCTCGAGTGGAGATGGGCATGTCAGGGAACTTGGTGAGTTACAGCAAGGGTATGAAGGACCCTTTGGAAGTTCCAGAGGTTAGGTGTGATTTGCCTCCAGACGCCTCAGCGGAATTGGTCCTCAACTCGCCTGGAGGGGAGAACCTCCTGAATTTTCTTGAGTTGCGGCAGGTGCTCTCGACTTACGACGGGGACCTCAGGGACCCGCTCTGGTGGCCTCAGGAAAGGCCAGTCCCCATGTGAGTCGCTAGGGGGCCTCTCGGGATTCCTCTCCCGTCGAAGCCCGGGCCTAACACCTTGTGTGGAGTCGGTGCCAGAACCTGAGGATTCCTCTCCAGTGCTGACAAGGATCTTGGGGTACCTCTGGAGTCACCCCAGTGGAGTCAGTCCTCGGTTCGAGTGGGGGCAGGCACGTGGGATTTCCTCCCGAGCTGTAGCAGCAGAGTCACGTTTCCCTTTGCGTGGATCAACGGATCTGTGGCTTTCCCTCAAGGCTTTCCCACGAGGCTTTCCCACGAGGCTTTCCCACAGGGCTGTCCCACGTGCCACCGTGGTGTGAGTCGATCCTCGGCTTGAAAGTCGAGGCAGTGCAGGGAAAACAGTTTTCCCTGGAGTGGACTGAGACATCTGGGGGACTCTGGGAATGGTGGCACGACCCTGGAGTTCCTCTCGCCTTTCCTGTGGAGAGCGCCCCCTCTTGAACTGCGATGGGAATGCCAGGATTTCTTTCCCGAACACGCAGGGAAAGGAACCCTCCTCTCGAGCTAGGAGGCGGAAACGGGTCTCCTCTGGATATAGGCGGGACTCTCGTGCTTCCTCTCGAGTGGAGACGGTATGTCGGGGGAACTTCTTCAGTTGTAGCAAGGGTGTGAAGGACCCTCTGGAAGTTCCAGAGGTTAGGTATGATTAGCCTCGAGAAGCCTCAGCGGAAATGGGCCTCATCTCGCCTGGAGGGGAGAACCTCCTGGATTTTCTTGAGTTGCGGCAGGTGCTCTCGACTTACGACGGGGACCTCAGGGACCCGCTCTGGTGGCCTCAGGAAAGGCTAGTCCGCATGCGAGTTGCTCGGGGGCCTCTCGAGATTCCTCTCCCGTCGATGCCGGGGCCTAAGACTGCCAGGAGCCAATGTGAGGAAGCCCGCCCGTGACAAGGTTATGAGGAAGGAAGCTGACATACGCAAGGCGTGCTCAGACTTCAGGGACCTCTCTGGAAATTTTTAAGCATGTACCCCAACAAAAATCTGCCGGTTTTTGTGCTCTGCCTTTTCTCTCTTCTGACCTTTTCTGGAAAAAGTCAATTCAGGGCGTTAGTCTTCTGCATTTGAAACAGTGTTTCAATCCAAAAACCCTCTGATGGCTTTCTAGCCTGCCTATAGGACTCGTACAGCTGCGCTTGTGATTGTTTGAGGCCTCCTGACCGCAGGAGGCACAGGAAGCTTAAAACATCCTAGGAATGCAGGAGTTTCCGAGGAGTTAAAATCTTTAGAATAGGACTGATTAATAGTTTCATTTTTTGGGTCAATGCTTGCTGCCAAATTTTCATATCCTTTATTTTTAGATATAGTTGGTATATAGAAAAACAAGTAGTAGACCTGGTATTAGCAACATTAGATCTTTGAGTTAAGTACCTTCTTTGTTATAACCCACTGCACCTTTGTTTTATAGAGATGTAACTTTAATGCTTTAAGGAGATGCAGATTAAAGAAAAACACTTCAGGGGAACAAAATTAACATTCATTAAGGAAGAGAGCCAAAAAGTGTTAACAAGCCTCTTGGCCAGAAGATAATGTAAATCACCTGACACCTTTTGTATACAAAATGATATACAGAAAGAATCTGGGTTGCGAACACTACATAATTTTGTGTTATCCATTGATCTCCATGTTTTATCAAAAGTATAAAAGGCCTTCTGAACAATGAATGAGGAGGCCAGGGGCCGGGGGCCAGTTTCTCGGACCAGCTTCTCGAACTAGTCTCTCAGCCTGGTTTCTTGGGACTCTGGCTCCCCCCGTGTCTTTCTCTCTCTTTCTTCTTCTCTACCTTTCCTTCTCTCTGCTCTTTACTTTAACTTCAGGCTGAATCTCCACCTGGAGTGCGGAGGCTCGCCAGGTCTACTTACTTGCCCTGGCTGTTAAGACCCGCACGAAAGGGAGCTTAAGGCGAGGCACCCTTAGATATTCAAGCGGGCGCCGGTGGCCCAACGTAGGTGGTGCAAATTCCTTGTCCTGAATTTTATTGGCCTTCCGCGTAAACCAAGCTATTCAGCCCTCTTCCTCCACTTAATCTTCTTACTACACTATAGTTTCCTAATCTAATCTTACATTAATAAATAAACAAGTCTTTCCACGCCAACGCCGGCCACCCTTCGAATTCCCTGGATCCACCGGGGCTGGACCCCGGCATAAGACCTTGTGTGGAGTCGGTGCGGAACCTGAGGATTCCTCTCCAGGGCTGACATGGATCTTGGGGTACTTCTGGAGTCTCCCCAAGGGAGTCAGTCCTCGTCTCGCTTGGGGGCATGCACGTGCGCTTTTCTCCCCAGCTCTAGCAGCAGTGTCACGCTTCCCGTCGAGTGGATCAAGGGATCTGTGGCTTTCCCTCGAGGCTTTCCCACGAGGCTTTCCCCACAGGGCTGTCCCACGTGCCACCGTGGTGTGAGTCGATCCTCGGCTTGAAAGTCGAGGCAGTGCAGGGAATAAAGTTTTCCCTAAATGGACTGAGACATCTGGGGGACTCTGGGAATGGTGGCACGACCCTGGAGTTCCTCTCGCCTTTCCTCTGGAGAGCGCCTCCTCTTGAGATGCGACGGGAACACCGGGAATTCTTTCCCGACCACGCAGGGAAAGATCCCTCCGCTCCAGCTAGGAGGCGGAAACAGCGCTCCTCTGGATGAGGGAGGGACTCTCGTGATTCCTCTCGAGTGGAGACGGTTATGTCGGGGAACTTCTTGAGTTGTAGCAAGGGTGTGAAGGACCCTTTGGAAGTTCCAGAGGTTAGGTGTGATTAGCCTCGAGATGCCTCCGCTGAAATTGGCCTAATCTCGCCTGGAGGGGAGAACCTCCTGGATTTTCTCCAGTTGCGGCAGGTGCTCTCGGCTTATGACGGGGACCTCAGGGACCCGCTCTGGTGGCCTCAGGAAAGGCCAGTCCCCAGCGAGTTGATCGGGGGCATCTCAGGATTCCTCTCCTGTCGATGCCGGGCCCTAAGACCTTGTGTGGAGTCGGTGCCGGAACCTGAGGATTCCTCTCCGGTGCTGACATGGATCTTGGGGTATTTCTGCAGTCTCCCAAGGGGAGTCAGTCCTCGTCTCGAGTGGGGGTTGCACTTGCGCTTTCCTCCCGAGCTGTAGCAGCAATGTCACGCTTCCCTTCGCTTGGATCAAGGGATCTGTGGCTTTCCCTCGAGGCTTTCCCACGAGGCTTTCCCACAAGGCTTTCCCAAAGGGTTGTCCCACGAGCCACCGTGGTGTGAGTCGATCCTCGGCTTGAAAGTCGAGGCAGTGCAGGGAAAACAGGTATCCCTGGAATGGACTGAGACATCTGGGGGACTCTGGGAATGGTGGCACGACCCTGGAGTTCCTCTCGCCTTTCCTGTGGAGAGCGCCTCCTCTTTAGATGCATCGGGAACGCCGGGAATTCTTTCCCAACAAGCAGGGAAAGGATCCCTCCTCTCCAGCTAGGAGGCGGAAATGGGGCTCATCTGGATGTGGGCGGGACTATCGTGCTTCCACTCTTGTGGAGACGGGTATGTCGGGGAACTTCCTGAGTTGCAGCAAGGGTGTGAAGGACCCTTTGGAAGTTCCAGAGGTTAGGTGTGATTAGCCGCGAGATGCCTCAGCGGAAATTGGCCTCATCTCGCCTGGAGGGGAGAACCTCCTGGATTTTCTCGAGTTGCGACAGGTGCTCTCGACTTACGACGGGGACCTCAGGGACCCGCTCTGGTGGCCTCAGGAAAGGCCAGTCCCCATGCGAGTTGCTCGGGGGTCTCTCAGGATTTCTCTCCCGTCGATGCCGGGGCCTAAGATCTTGTGTAGAATCGGTGCCGTAACCTGAGCATTCCTCTCCACTGCTGACATGGATCTTGGGGTACTTCTGGAGTCTGCCCAAGGGAGTCAGTCCTCGTCTCGAGAGGGGGCATGCACGTGCGCTTTCCTCCCGAGCTGTAGCAGAAGTGTCGCGCTTCCCTTCGCGTGGATAAAGGGATCTGTGGCTTTCCCTCGAGGCTTTCCCACAGGGCTGTCCCACGTGCCACCGTGGTGTGACTCGATCCTCAGCTTGAAAGTCGAGGCAGTGCAGGGAAAACAGGTTTCCCTGGAATGGACTGAGATATCTGGGGGACTCTGGGAATGGCGGCACGACCCTGGAGTTACTCTCACCTTTCCTGTGGAGAGCACCTCCTCTTTAGATGCGACGGAACACTGGGAATTCTATCCCGACCACGCAGGGGAAGGATCCCTCCTCTCGAGCTAGGAGACGGAAACGGGGCTCCTCTGGATGTGGGCGGGAGTCTCGTGCTTCCTCTCGATTGTAGACGGGTATGTCGGGGAACTTCTTGAGCTGCAGCAAGGGTGTGAAGGACCCTTTGGAAGTTCCAGGGTTTAGGTGTGATTAGCCTCGAGATGCCTCAGCGCAAATGGGTCTCATCTCGCCTGGAGGGGAGAACCTCCTGGATTTTCTCGAGTTGCGCCAGGTGCTCTCGACTTACGACGGGGACCTCAGGCGCCCGCTTTGGTGGCCTCAGGAAAGGCCAGTCCCCATGCGAGTTGCTCGGGAGCCTCTCCTGATGTCTCTCCCTCTCCAGTGCTGTCTTGGATCTTGACTGGCCTTTCCTGAGGCCACCAGAGCGGGCGCCTGAGGTCCCCGTCTTAAGTCGAGAGCACCTGCCGCAACTGGAGAAAATCAAGGATGTTCTCCCCTTCAGGCAAAATGAAGCCTATTTCCGCTGACACATCTCAAGGCTAAGCACACTTAAACTCTGGAACTTCCAAAGGGTCCTTCACACCCTTGCTGCAAATCAAGAAGTTCCCCGACATACCCATCTCCACTCAAGAGGAAGCACGATAGTTCCGCCCACATCCAGAGGAGCCCCGTTTCCGCCTCATAGCTCGAGAGGCGGGATCCTTTCCCTGTGAGGTCGGGAAAGAATTCCTGGCGTTCCCGTCGCATCTCAAGAGGAGGCGCTCTCCACAGGAAAGGCGAGAGAAACTCCAGGGTCGTGCCACCATTCCCAGAGTCCCCCAGATGTCTCAGTCCATTCCAGGGAAACCTGTTTCCCCGCACTGACTTGACTTTCAAGCCGAGGATCGACTCACACCACTGTGGCACGTGGGACAGCCCTGTGGCAAAGCCTCGTGGGAAAGCCTCGTGGGAAAGCCTCGAGGGAAAGCCACAGATCCCTTGATCCACGCGAAGGGAAGCACTACACTGCTGCTACAGCTGGGAAGGAAAGCGCACGTGCATGCCCTCAACCGTGACGAGGACTGACTCCCCTGGGGAGACTCCAGCAGTACACCAAGATCCATGTCAGCACTGGAGAGGTATCCTCAGGTTACAGCACCGACTCTACGTAAGGTCTGAGGCCCCGGCATCGACGGGAGAGGAATCCGGAGAGGGCCCCGAGGAACTCGCATGGGGACTGGAATTTCCTGAGGCCACCAGAGCGGGTCCCTGAGGTCCCCATGGTAAGTCTAGAGCACCTGCCGCAGCTCGAGAATATCCAGGAGTTTCTCCCCTCCAGGCGAGATGAGGCCCATTTCCATTGAGGCATCTCGGGGCTAATCACACCTAACCTCTAGAACTGCCAAAGGGTCCTTCACACCCTTGCTGCAACTCAAGAAGTTCCCCAACATACCCGTCTCCACTCGAGAGGAAGCACGAGAGTCCCTCCCACATGAGGAGGAGCCCCGTTTCCACCTCATAGCTCGAAAGAAGGGATCCTTTCCCTGCGTGGTCGGGAAAGAATTTCCGGCATTCCCGTCGCATCTCAAGAGTAGGCGCTCTCCACAGAAAAGGCGAGAGGAACTCCAGGGTCGTGCCACCATTCCCAGATTCCCTCAGATGTCTCAGTCCATTCCAGGGAAACTTGTTTTCCCTGCACTGCCTCGACTTTCAAGCCGAGGATCGACTCACACCGCGGTGGCACGTGGGACAGCCCTGTGGGAAAGCCTCGTGGAAAAGCCTCGAGGGAAAGCCTTCAGGGAAAGCCACTGATACCATGATCCAATCGCCAAGAAGCGTGACACTGCTGCTACAGCTCGGGAGGAAAGCGCACGTGCATGCCCCCACTCGAGACGAGGACTGACTCCCCTCGGGAGACTCCAGTAGTACCCCAAGATCCATGTCAGCACTGGAGAGGAATCCTCAGGTTCCGGCACCGACTCCGTACAAGGTCTCAGACCCCGGCATCAACGGGAGAGGAATCCCGAGAGGCCATCGAACAACTCGCATGGAGACTGGCCTTTCCTCAGGACACCGGAGAGGGTCCCTGAGGTCCCCGTCGTAATTCTAGAGCACCTGCCACACTCGAGAAAATCCAGGAGGTTCTCCCCTCCAGGCGAGATGAGGCCCATTTCCGCTGAGGCGTCTCGAGGCTAATCACACCTAACCTCTGGAACTTCCAAAGGTTCCTTCACACCTTAGCTGCACTCAAGAAGTTACCCGACACACCCGTCTCCACTCCAGAGGAAGCACGAAGGTCCCGGCCACATCCAGAGGAGCTCCGTTTCCGCCTCCAAGCTAAAGATGAGGGATCCTTCCCTGCTTCCTCGGGATAGAATTCCCGACGTTTCCGACGCTTCTCAAGAGGAGGCCCACTGCACAGGAAAGGCGAGAAGAACTCATGGGTTGTGCCACCATTCCAAGAGTCCCCCAGATATCTCAGTCCATTCCAGAGGATCCTGTTTTCCCTGCACTGCTTCGACTTTCACGCCGAGGATCGACTCACACCACGGTGGCACGTGGGAGGGCCCTGTGGGAAAGCCTCATGGGAAAGCCTTGAGGGAAAGCCACAGATCCCTTGATCCACGCGAAGGGAAGCGTGACACTGCTGCTACAGCACGGGAGGAAAGCGCACGTGCATGCCCCCACTCGAGACAAGGACTGACTCCCCTTGGGAATCTCCAGAAGTACCCCAACATTCATGTCAGCCTTGGAGAGGAATCCTCAGATTCCGGCCCCGACTCCACACAAGGTCTTAGGCCCTGGCATCGACGGGAGTGAAATAGCGACAGGCCCTCTAGCAACTCGCATGGGGACTGGCCTTTCCTGAGGTCACCAGAGCGGGTCCCTGAGGTCCCCGTCGTAAGTCGAGAGCACCTGCTGCAACTCGGTAAAATCCAGGCGGTTCTCCCCTCCAGGCGAGATGAGGCCCGTTTCCCCTGAGGTGTCTCGAGGCTAATCACACGTGACCTCTGGAACTTCCAAAGAGTCTTTCACAGTCATGCTGCAACTCAAGAAGTTCCCCGACGTACCCGTCTCCACTCAAGAGGAAGCACGAGTGTCCCGGCCACATCCAGAGGAGCTCCGTTTCTGGCTCGTAGCTCGAGATGAGCGATCCTTTCCCTGATTGGTCGGGAAAGAATTCCCGGCATTCCCATCGCATCTCAAGAGGAGGCGCTCTCCAAAGGAAAGGGGAGAGGAACTGCAGGGTCGTGCCACCATTCCGAGACTCACCCAGATGTCTCAGTCCATTCCACAGGAACCTGTTTTCCCTGCACTGCCTTGGCCTTCATGCCGAGGATCGACTCACACCACCGTCACACGTGGGACAGCCCTGTGGGAAAGCCTAGTGGGAAAGACTCGAGGGAAAGCCACAGATCCCTTGGTCCAGGCATGGGGAAGAGTGACACTGCTGCTACAGCATGGGAGGAAAGGGCACGCTCATGCCCCCACTCGAGACGAGGCCTGACTCCCTTGTGGAGACTCGAGAAGTACCACAAAATCCATGTCAGCACTGGAGAGGAATCCTCAGCTTCCGGCCCCGACTCCACACAAGGTCTTAGGCCCCGGCATCGATGGTAGAGGAATCACGAGAGGCCCCCTAGCAACACGCATGATGACTGGCGTTTCCTGCGGCCGCCAGAGCGGGTCCCTGAAGTCCCCGTCGTAACTCGAGAGCACCTGCTGAAACTCGGGAATATCCAGGAGCCTCTCCATTCCAGGCGACATGAGGCCCATTTCTGCTGAGGCATCTCGAGACTAACCACACCTAACCTCTGGAACTTCCAAAGGGTCCTTCACACCCTTGCTGCAACTCAAGAAGTTCCCCGACATACCCGTTCCTCTTCACATTCATGCCATAATGGTGGTGTCATCTGCATATCTAAGTTTATTGATATTTCTACCGGCAATCTTGATTCCACCTCATGTATCTTCCATCCCAGCATTTTTCATGATGTACTCTGCATAGAAGTTAAATAAACAGGGTGACAATATACAGCCTTTGCATACTCCTTTTCCTTTTTGGAACCAGTCTGTTGTTCCATGTCCTACTCTAACTGTTGCTTCCTGACCTTCATCCAGATTTCTCAAGAGGCAGGTTAGGTGGTCTGGTATTCCCATCTCTTTCAGAATTGTGGCTAAAACAACAGTATAAGGACCTTTCCGATGTCAGGCCAAGGAATTGTGTTTCCAGTCATTGAGCCACACCTGATCACTGAGCACAAATTCATGAATCTGTTCCTCAAGGGGGAATGAGATTCTTTTTTATACAAACTTAGTTACCTGATTTATTACCTTACCTAATTGTTCCATCTGCTGTGAAATCCCACCCCCTTACTTGTGGCAAATCTGCTAACACCTGCCTCACTGTGGGAGGGGATCTCCCATAGAAAATTTCATAAGGACAACAACTATGGGAACGTGCAGTTACCCGTAATATGAGTAAGTCTGCCGGAAGCAAGCCCATCCATGTACAGTCAGTCTCTATGATCCATTTTGAAAGTGTCTCTTCAAGAGTTTGGTTGTTTCTTTCCACCATTCCAGAACACTGGGGCCTATATGCTGTATGTAATTTCCACTGATATTTAGAGCTTCACATACCTGTTAATTAACGCGGCTGCAAAGACAGGGCCATTGTCGGATTCTCTACTGGTTGGAAACCCAAGTCTGGGAATTATTTCTCAAATCAGCGAGCTACTTCGTTTTCTTTTTCAGATCAGGTAGGGAAGGCCTCTGCCCAACCGGAGAAGGTACCTACTATTCTAGTAAGTTATGATAACAGGTGACTGCCTTTGCTTCCCCGAAGGACACTCGCTTTCCCTGCATCCTGAGAACTCCACGTCTCAGCCAGTTGGAAAAGCGCTTCTTGGAGGTCATTATTCAGGGGCAATTTCCCCTGGAGCCCGGGGCCATAGGGAGCGGCTCCACACTCTCAGGGAAAGGCAGAGCCACAGCCACACATCTGTCCCATCCCCTTTGCTCTGTAGGAGAGCTCTAGTGAGCCTAGGTCTGTCAGGAAAATTCTTGGCTCCTATGGGGACACATTCTATGTGTGAAACTGCATCCAGGACCTAGGGGCCACAGGGCAACTGTTTCTCTCGGGGGCAGAGGGGTGGGGGGCCTGAAGCAGTGCGGCCCAGCAACAGCTTCCACATCCATCCAATTGCTCTTTTCTTACCTCTGATAGAACTAGCTTTGTTCCAGCCTTTGGCAATTTGGAGGCAAGCGGGCCCCACTTCCTCCCCAAGGAGGCATGGGACCTACTTTGAGTGGAAAGGCCCCTCACGGAGCTGAACCCAGGAAGGCACCCAGTCATGTCTGACACATTCCTGCATCCTGCTTCTTCATGAGCAATACCGCTATAAGCTAGGAATGTCTTTCCAAGGCTCAGAAAGGACAGGGGAGATGCATGGTGCTGCCTCTGGAATTTCGGTCCTCTGAGCAGACCTGGAGGTCTCCCCTTGAAGAAGCTAACCAGTTTCTTCCAAATACAGGCTTGCAAACACACACTGGGTGGCTGCCTCTTCTTCCCTGAAGGACGATCTCTTTCCCCGCATCCTGTGAACTCTGCATCCCAGCCTGCTGGAAAAGCGCTTCTTGGAGGTCATTTTTCAGGGACAATTTTCCCTGGAGCCCGGGGCTGTAGGGAGGGCCCCATGCTCGCTGTGAAAGGCAGAGTCACATCCACAGTCTGTTCTACACCTTTTGCCCTGTGGGAGAGCTCTAGTGAGCCTAGGTCTGTCAGGAAAATTCTTGGCTCCTATGGGGACACACCCTGTGTGTTAACCTACATATCGGACCTAGGGGCCACAGGGTGCCTGTTCCTCTCGGGGGGGACCCTGAAGTGGTGCGGACCAGCAACAGCCTGAACATCCATCCGATTGCTCTTTTCTTCCTTCTGATAGAGCTAGCTTTGCTTCTCGCTTTGGCATTTCGGAAGCCAGGGGGAGCCCCACCGCTGTTGTCCTGGGGTCTATTGGAGGTACCAGGTCTATTGGACCCCAGCATGGCACCCGACCCCCTCAGACACACTCCCGCAGCCTCCTTCCCCATGGGCAGGACTGTTCTGACCTAGGAATGTGTTCTCAAGGCTCAGAAAATGCAGGGAGACACACGGCCCTGACTCTGGAACTGAGGCCATTGGAGCAGGCCTGGAGGTCTGACGTCTGAGACGCCAAACACTTGCTGCAAGATACAGGTGTGAAAACACACTCTCTGGGGCTGCCTTTCCTTCCTCCAAGCAAGATAGCTTTTCCAGTCTCCTCCGTGCTGAGTCATACAAGGCTGGAAAGGTCTGGCTTAGAGGGCATTTCTCAGCGGCAATGGCCCCTGAGGCCCTGCACCCAGGGAGGGATCCTACCCTCCCAGGGAAGTCAAAGCAACCTCCAAACAGCTGTTCTATCATGTTTCCTCTGCAGGAGGGAGCTAGTGAGCCCAGGTCTGTCTGGAACGTTCTTGGATCCTGCGGGGAAATCATCCTGGGAGCCCACCTGGATACCAGTCGTAGGGGCTAAAATTCGCATTTTCCTTCCTTGGAGCCCTAACGCAGTACAGCCTAGCAACTGCTTGAAAATCCATCCTGTTGCTGTTTTCTTCCCTCTGACAGAGCGAGCTTTGCTCCCCATTTTGGGATTTCAGAAGCAAGGTGGTGGCCTGCAACTCCTTGCCTGGGGTCCATTGGAGGTGCAAGGTGCCCTCGACCAGGTGACCCCAGCATGACACCTGGCCCCCTCAGACACACTCCCGCAGCCTGCTTCCCCATGGGCAGGACTGCTCTCACCTAGGAATGTGTTTGCAAGGCCAGGAAACTGCAGGGAGACACAAGACCCTGATTCTGGCATTGAGTCTGTTGGAACAGGCCTGCAGGTCTTCTGTCTAACAAGCCAAACACTTGCTGCAAGATACAGGCCTGAAAACACACTCTTGGGCTGCCTTTCCTTCCTCCAAGGAAGAGAGTTTTCTCAGCCTCCTGTGGGCTGAGAGTCACACAGGGCTGAAAAGCACTTGCTGGGAGATTCTTTTTCATTGGCCATGGCCCCTGAGGCCCTGTGCTCAGGGAGGGCTCCCTCCCTCCCAGGGAAAGTCAAAGGAAGCTCCAAACGGCTGTTCAATCATGTTTCTGAGAGAGTCATTGCCAAGGCAGGTTTATAAGAAGTTCAAGGGTCCCCAAGGAGAGAGGGGTCTAGAATTCTCAAGGAGGAAGAAAGGACAAACTGTTTTCCCCTCTACATTCCTTAGGATTATATATAACAGTCATGCATCCTTCTTGAGGACGGTCTCTGGAAAAAACCTTCTGGCTAATCCTGTTATCTTAAAATGTAAATTATGGGAGTAGGTCTAGTGAGTCTTTACAACCTCCAGACATTCTTTTGTTCGTTGTCATAACTTATTGGAGAGTATATAACTCCATTACTAACACTAGCAAGGGGGTACGCTTTCTGCCCCTTGTGATGTCTCTGTCAGAAGCTTTCTCTATCTCCTTTATCCTTTAATAAAACTCTATTGCACAAAAGCTCTGAGCAATCAAGCCTCGTCTTGGGCCCTGGATTGAATTATTCTCCTCCATAAGCCAAGAATCCCAGCATCTTTTCGTGGTTCAGCAACAATATTTCATTTCCTCTGCAGGAGAGAGCTAGTGAGCTTAGGTCTGTCTGGAACATTCTTGGATCCTGTGGGGAAAATATCCTGTGCACACATCTGGATACTGGGCCTAGAGGCCAAAATTCGCATTTCTTTCCCGGGGAGCCCTAACGTGGTGTGACTTAGCAACTGCTTGAAAATCCATCCCATTGCTGTTTTCCTCCTTCTGACAGAGCTGGCTTTGTTCCCTGCTTTGGGATATCTCAACCGAAGGGCCGGTCCATAGCTACTCGCCTGGGGCCCATTGGATGTGCAAGGTGCCCTCGACTAGGTGACCCTAGCATGGCACTCAGCCCGCTCAGACACACTCCCGAGGCTTCTTTCTCATGGGAAGCACTGCTCCAACCTAGGAATGTGTCTGCAATGCTTGGAAAGTGCAGTGAGACACACAGCCCTGACTCTGGAATTGAGGCCCTCAGAGCAAGCCTGCAGCTCTGATGTCTGAGAAGCAAAACACTTGCTGCAAAGAGAGGCCTGAAAACACACTCTCTGTGGATGACTTTCCTTCCTCTAAGGAAGATAGTTTTCCCGGTCTCCTGCTTCCTGAATGTCACACAGCTGGAATGCGCTTGCTTGGAGGTCTTGATTCAGTGGCAATGACCCCT
This sequence comes from Capra hircus, assembly GCF_001704415.2. Classification (NCBI taxonomy): domain Eukaryota; kingdom Metazoa; phylum Chordata; class Mammalia; order Artiodactyla; family Bovidae; genus Capra; species Capra hircus. The sequence continues at coordinate 15,771 of NW_017205777.1, forward strand.
GAGGCCCTTTGCCCAGGGAGGGCTCCCACACTCACAGGCAAATCAAAGCAACTTCCAAGTGAGTCAGCTCTTCACATCAAGTGGCCAAAGTATTGGAGTTTCAGGTTCAGTATTAGTCCTTCCAATGTATATTCAGACCTGATTTCCTTTAGGATGGAAGTGGTTGCGTCTCCTTGTAGTCTAAGCGACCTACAAGCATCTTCTCCAACACCACAGTTCAAAAGCATCCAATTTTCAGCTGTCACTTTCTTTATAGTACATCTTTCATATCCATCCATGACATATGGAAAAACCATAGCCTTGACTGGATGGATCTTTGTTGGCAAAGCAACGTCTCGGCTTTTTATTACGCTGTCTAGTTTGGTCATCACTTTTCTTCCAAGTCATAAATATGTTTTAAGTTCATGGAGGCAGCCATCACCTGCAGTGATTTCCAAGCCCCCCAAAATAGTCTGCTGCTGTTTCCAATGTTTTCCCATCTATTTGCCATGAAGTGATGAGACTGGATGCAATGATTTTAGTTTTCTGAATGCTGAGCTTTAAGCTAACTTTTTCACTCTCCTCTTTCACTTTCATCAGGAGACTCTTTAGCTCTTCTTCACTTTCTGCCATAAGGGTGGTGTCATCTGCATATCTGAGATTATTGATATTTCTCCCAGCAAACTGGATTCCAGCGTGTGCTTCCTCCAGCCCAGTGTTTCTCATGATGTACTCTGCATATAAGTTAAATAAGCAGGGTGACAATATGCAGCCTTGACATACTCCTTTTCCTATTTAGCACCAGTCTGTTGTTCCATGTCCAGTTCGAACTGTTTCTTCCTGACCTGCATACAGGTTTCTCAAGAGACAGGTCAGGTGGTCTGGTATTCCCATCTCTTTCAGAATTTTTCCCAGTTTATTCTGATCCACACAGTCAAAGGCTTTGGCATAGTCAATAAAGCAGAAATAGATTTGTTTTTTTTTCTGGAACTCTCTTGCTTTTTGAATGATCCAGTGGATGTTGGCAGTTTGATCTCTGGTTTCTCTGCATTTTTTAAATCCCTCTTGAACATTTGGAAGTTCACAGTTCATGTGAACTTGGAGAATTTTGAGCATTATTTACTAGTGTGTGAGATGAGTGCAATTGTGCAGCAGCTTGAATATTCTTTGTCATTGCCTTTCTTTGGGATTGGAATGAAAACTGACCTAATGACTAGGTGTTTTGAGGAAAAAAAAATCATTTTAACCCATTTTCCCTGAAGTGCAAGGCATATCATGGCCATCCCTGAATCATAAAATCACCTTTTCTTTATGTAGTCATAGTTTCATGCCTAAATTATAGGCCAACTCGTGCTCAAATTGACTCTGATGTCCGGGGGCAGATCAACTAATAAAAAAGCTTGGATTGTCCCTCTGGAGGAAAGTGAGATCTTGGTCCCACGAGAAGAATCTGAAGGGTTAAGGGAACTTGCAAGAGTGGGGAAAGCTTAGTCCATCCTACATGTACCAAAATCTTAAATAAGTCTTATTTACTTTACCGAAAGTAAAAAAACAGATGATGAAAAACAATTATAAATCAAGGAAAGGTAAGAAACTCATAGTCTGTTATCAAAAATTGCATTCTAAGAAAACTTTGTTCTCTTAACCTAGAGAGGAGACTAAATTCCATCTGGTGCCAGCTTACCAGAAGACAAACAAACAAACAAACAAATTATCGGTAAGCTTAAAAAAAGTATATTCCATATATCTTGAAGTAGCAGTATTTCTGCAAAGGCATCCAGTGTGAAACCATAGAGGACATGGTTAAAACCTGATTAAATAGAAATTGACAATGGTAATCTGGTCACTGCTGCGACTTGAAATGCTTTAATATGATAACTGGAATTATAACTGACAGCATTTGACCAGGACATATCAGATTTTCACGGATGTCACATAATTTCTAGGATATCTATATTAGGAACTGAAGGAATCTTTGAACCTAGGAAAGAAAACAACAGTCTCAAAGGCCCTTGCTGAATCATCTATCAGCAAGGAATGTCTTTGCAAGGATCGCAAAGTGAAGGGAAAATACACCGACCTGCCTCTGCAACTTCGGTCCTCTGAGCAGATCTGGAGGTCTCCCTTTGTATAAGCTAACCTGTTCCTTCCAAATAGAGGTTTGCAACACAAAACAAGTGGCTGCCTATTCTTCCCGAAGGAGGCTCTCTTCCCCACATCCTGCGAACTCCTTTCCCAGCCTCTGGAAAGCGCTTCTTGCAGTTCCTTTCAGAAAATCCTATGGACGGAGAAGCTTGGTAGGCTGCAGTCCGTGGGGTCGCTGAGGTCGGACACGACTGAGCGACTGCACTTTCATTTCACTTTCATGCATTGAGAAGGCAATGGCAACCCACTTACTGTCCTTGCCTGGAGAATCCCAGGGACGGGGAGCCTAGTGGGCTACCGTCTATGGCGTCGCACAGAGTCGAACACGACTGAAGCAACTTAGCAGCAGCAGCAGCCAGTTCCTTCTTAGGCAGTTATCCTGAGATTGGGACCTGGAAAGGCAGAGCCACCTCCACACACACGTCTTTTTGTCCCATTTCTCTGGAGGAGAGCTTTAGTGAGCCTATGTCTGTCAGGAAATTCTTGGCTTTGACGGGATCACACCCGGTGTGTGAACCTGCATACCCACCTAGGGCCACAGGGCACCTGTTTTGCTCAAG